>NC_140581.1:859326589-859589089 GCF_964204655.1 Triturus cristatus | reverse complement strand
AAGATGCCCTGCTTGGGCAATACCGGACCTCTGAGAGGCGTGTAAAAGGGAGGTACGGACTCTGAATCCGAAATGGCTTGGGCAGGAGACAGAGCATAACAAACCAGGCAGCTAGCGGGCTTTATTGAGATGAGAGGCACCGTCGCCGCCTACAGACCCTCACGGGCGTTCACCAGAACCAGCAGCTCCGTTATGAGGTAACAGTGTTTGAATTCCTCAGCAATCGGAATAAACGCTGCGGCGCACCGACATGACCTCCCACGCCTCCTGGCGGCTGGAGGTCTACAGAGCAGAAGCCAACGGGACGCCGCGTAGGAACGGGGAAACCCCACTCCCGCGGCACACACCACAACCGCAGCCCCGGCCGGAGCTCCTGAACCCAGCCAAGCAAGGGGAGGCTCCCCGGGCACAACGGAACCCCGTCCCGGGCCTTTGGCAGTCCGGCAGGCCGGGGCCCAGGGCTGGAGCACCCCAGCCAGGGCCCGGCGGGGCCCCTGGACCCAGCCGGGGCTCCCGGGCCCGAAGGCGATGGGGAAACCTCCACGGGCCCTCGTTTGGGCACCCTGCCACGCAGCAGGACCGAGGACGGAGCCTAGAGTGGGGAGGCGGCCCTCCACTGGGCCCCTGGACCCAGCCCGGCAGGGGAAGACTCTCCGGTCCTGCCGGACCCCATCCAGGGCAGCCTGCCACGTGGCAGGCCTAGGGACGGACCCAGGGCTGGGGCAGCATCCTGGCCCCTCCAGCTGCCGGCTGAGGACCGCTAGGCCGAGAGGGGTCCTTGAGTACCCTGTCCCTAGTAATATGGAGGAAGGTTACCCCCCCTTTCTGGTAACCTGTGCGCACCGCAAGAATAAGGGGACCCTATGTGCGGATGCGCCTGACCTCCTGGAGCCCTGGCTGGGATCGGGCAGGCAAATGAGCCCTCATCGGGACTTCCAGGGCAGCCTGACCATCTGGTCGCCCCATTGGAAAACATTGCGGGCGACCAGATGGCCGGGACCGAAAGGACGCCCATCTGCCCACCCTGAGCCTTCGCGGGAGGGATCCCGCCTGCCCTTGCAGGGCTCGGGGGCTGCAGGGTACGGGGACTGCAGGGCTCCGGGGGCTGCAGGGCTCGGGGGCTGCAGGGTTCGGGAGCTGCAGGGCTCGGGGGCTGCAGGGCTCGGGGGCTGCAGGGCTCCGGGGCTGCAGGGCTCCGGGGGCTGCAGGGCTCGGGGGCTGCAGGGCTCGTGGGGGCTCAGAGACCCCACGCTGGGCCTCAGGCATGGAGAGGCCCGCAGGAGCTCCAGAGGCCCGGACGCCTGGGGACCCATGGAGTCCGTCCCGGGCACTTTGCCTCGCCACGGGCTGGAGGAGGGAGCCCCGGACGCCGGGGAGGTGTCATCGGGGCTTAGCCTATCTGGTCCCCGCCTGAGAATTGCCATCCCCGGGAGGGTCGTCCCGGCATACCCTGCCCCTGGTAATCTGGAGGAAGGTTACCCCCCTTCCTGGTAAACCGTGCGCACCGAGTGACGGAGGGGACCCTGGGCTCGGAGGCGCCCGACCTCCTGGAGCCCTGGCTGGGATCGAGGAGGCGAATGAGCCTTCATCGGGACTTCCAGGGCAGCCCAGCCATCTGGTCGCCCCATTGGAAAGCATTGCGTGCGACCAGATGGCCGAGGTAAAGGTGCGACCAGATGGCTGGGACCGAAAGGACTTCCACCTGCCCGCGCCGAGCCATAGCGTTATGGCTCCCGCCTGCCCTTGCAGGGCTCCGGGGCTCTGCACCAAAGACCCTTATCCCGGGCAGATGGACACTTGGCAGGCCGCAGGACGTGGGCTCCCAGGCTCTGACCGAAACTCAGGAGGCCCGGGGCCGGTCCCTGCTTCTCAACCCAGCCAGGCCGGGGAGATCGGGGAGCCTGCCCAAGCACGAGGGACCCCTGTCCCGGGCACACGGTCCCTCAGGTTGTGCGCTCATTTTCCACAATATTTGTCAAAATTCTGCGTAGTTGTGCTACGCAAAGTCCTCCCAGCCCTACTCAGGACGTGCGCTCGTTTTCCACAATTTTTTTCAAGATTCTGGGTAGTGGCGCTACGCAAAGTCCGCCCAGCCCTAATTACTAAAACCTAACAGTACTCACTGGATTCTACCTGTAACGCACCTCTCAGATTACATAGACCTTTCTTACTTTGCCAGACTGTTGACTGTTAGAACACTCAAAATTGCATAATCTCATGTGGGCTCGGACATTCTTGGTGGCAAGTCTGTAGGGTCAACGAAAAAGAGGTGCAAAATCAACTCACTCATTCACAAAACATAGCTCAAAAACCACAAATTGGCGTCCATTTAGTTACGAGTAGTTTTATGAGAACAACGTTCAGCATTACGGGCATGTTGCCGTTTACAAAGAAAAGAAACTGGTCTTTTTTCTAAATTATATTTTCTCGTGAGCTCTGGATATGGGAAAGTGAACAAGAAAGCTAATATCCAACATAAACAGAGCGGTTCTGAAAGCTGCGTCACGCGCACAGCAAGCATACTGCAAGCAAGATATGGCCGAAAGGCTGGGATTCTGGGCCTAGTCCCCATGTCACTCATATTATTTTTAAAACGTCCCTGAGCTTAAGGTCCCCACTCCCTAAAATGTGCTTGAACGCTTCACATGGCGGTAGCAAGGACGTACCCACCAGAAGGCCTCAGTTCACAGCAACACCCTTGAAGAAGATCCTGTTGGTCGCGGGAAGGAAGAGGCAGGTGCAATGGAAAGTGAAAGACAACTAGGGGAGGCGGGCACAGGCCTCCCCCCCCACCTCTCGCTGTTCCTCGGTCACCACTCCCCCAGTTTCCAGAAAACTTTCCAGCTCCTCCTTGCGTGAGAACAGCCCCCTCTCTCGGGCATGCTCCCTATGCAGCCAACAGTCAGAGCACAAGGCCCTTCCCGCCTGCAGAGAGCAGTGCGTGCCCCTGGGGAGCTGCCTGTCCCACTGCAGCGGCCAGTACTGCCCGCCAGGACAGCGCTCTTGGTGCAGCCCGTGAGCTGGTCCATTTTAGTGCTTAACATCGTGTGTCGTTTACCGTTCGAGAGGTGCAGGAGAGAGGGGGCACTCGGCGCTGGAGCTGGGGCGATGCCCAACGAGGAGCCCTTCTCCAAGTCCAAGGCTGCGGGTGCTGGCGGAGGAGCCCACGGCGGCGGTATGCCCCCGGGGGCCCTGGGCAAGAAGTCCCCGCGGCTGCCCAAGTGCGCCCGCTGCAGGAACCACGGCTACGCCTCTCCGCTCAAGGGCCACAAGCGCTTCTGCATGTGGAGGGACTGTCAGTGCAAGAAGTGCAGCCTCATCGCCGAGCGCCAGCGGGTCATGGCCGCCCAGGTGAGGAGGGGGTGGGGGCGTGGAGGCATGGGGGAGAGGGGCCCAAACCGTGAAGCGGGGCGAGGGCTCCCTAGGCCCGAAAGTGCTAGGGAGTGCTGAAGAGTAATTCTTCAGCCTCTGGGGGGTGAAAGGGGGAGGGGTCCTTTAAACTTTGGGGTAGATTTGGAAAGTTAACTCAAACCTAAGGAATAAGCCACCGTAGGTAGCATTTTTACACTGCCAGAGAAATATGTTCTGTCTAGATTTGGGTGTATCTTTAGAAACTTGGATAGAACTGGGGTATTCACTCGGTTTATTGGGAGATGTGGTCACCTTTAATCGGAGGTGACCAACCAAAACCAGAAATTCAGCCACAGCATCTGGGATAATCCTCAGAACATTCTGGGTGATGTGACCATTCTAAACCCGGGAGCATCTTTTGACCCCCCAAGGCCAGTATGGCCAACGTAGTACCTCAAAGCTTTCAGGCACATGTGGCCATTGTGGATCCGGAAGTATTTTTTAACTCTCAGGGAGATGTATCCACCTTAGATCTGGCGCATCTGTGGAAATTTAGGTAGATCTGAGGAATTCACTCATTCTACACGGAGATTTGGTTTTGCTAGGTCCAGGGCGTCCAGCCAGAACCCCTCAGAGCGAACCACGCTAGATCTTGGAGACATGGTTACCTGGGATCCACTGAGACAGAGAGATGTGGCCTCCTTAGATCCCGGGTATCCACTCAAACATCAGAGAGGTGCACAAACCCTACATTTGGTGATATGCTCTGAGCCTGGAGTATTTTACTAGCTTTCAGGGAACAGACAAGACCACTCTTCGTAAGGCCCAAAGCTGTTCTCCGAAGTACGGGTAGCTTCAGACACCTAGTTATAGGGTCTCTCATTTTACAGGGATTTTCAGATGCAGTCCAGAGCCAATCCAGTGCATGGGAATAAACCTGCAAGAAAGATATCGACATCATAAGTCCACATTATCCACTCGAAGCAGCATAGGTAGGTACATTTAGTACCGAGACCCATTGGGATTTGTGTCCTGGCCTGTAAGGAACACACTTAACGACTGGCCCAGCTACGGCAGGTTCAGGACCCACGCTTGGCGTACAGTACATGATGTCTGGAAAAAGGTTTGTTCCAAGACCGGTCAGTTGAATTTTAGTTCTACCCACAAAAAGTGACGGTATTTGTGTGGCCCCGATGAGACCACTGCACCTCAAAATATTAGTTTCAGGACAGTTTTGAAAGAGCTGAAAGCCTGGCAGGTGGTAAGCGAGCCCCCACTTCTCCAGAATGTTCTCCTAAATGTTCGTTGGGTGATCCGAGGCCGACCTTATGTCCCCCTTCTGGAGAGAATATGCATATTTTACAGACACCTGTCATATATTAAGGAACATAAACACCAGACACGTTTGGAGGGAACAAACAACATGGAGGTTTCTTGAGGCCCTGCTGCAGTAAACAAGATTAATGGGATTTGTGTAGGATCAAAGCATAAACTTTTGAAAGTAAACGGAAAAATAGAACGTGTAAGTAGAAATCGCGTCTGTAAATGTTTAGAGTTGGACCCCGGGAAAGACGGATGTGGAAAAGACAGATCTATCTGTCTGTTTGTCTGCCTGCTTGCTTGTCTGTCTGTCCATTGCAGGCTTATGCAGGAAATTAGAAAATTCGTGACATCGATACTCTGAGTCCGTAAACGTGGTTTACCTTCTGTTGTCTTTTTATTAAAATTATCGGTCACAAAATATTTGCAAAGTATAAATGCGAGTGTAACAATGTTTGTTTATTTTTAAGAGTGACCCAGATATTGAATGACAGAAACAATATCAATAATACGTACCGAGGAAAAATTCACCGTCGCGTTAAATTATGCTAACTAAAACACGGTATTCGTGGTAAACGCCGAGTTAGTAAGGTGTCTACCATTTTGCGAGTTTTACCTTGGTCCACAAAAAAAATCACACGCTATCATTTTGAAAAAAAATACTTGTACGTGTTTTTTTTTTAACGTACCCGTTAGGACGTAGTGGTCATTTTGGTAAATGCAACTCAAACTGTATTTTTTTGCAATACAGTAACCTAGGCATTTAAAGTTTAATGTGTATTAGTTAATCCTCGGTCCACGTGTTTATTGTTACCCCATATTCCGACCCCAAAAAAAAAAAACACTGGAGAAATTGATATTAGTTTATGTAATTTGGAATTAGCAAACGATTTCGATTTTGCTGATACGGAATTAAAATGTAATGAATAGACGATTTAACATTATATTAAAAAAAGAAACGAAGGATGCCACCTTGTCCTTTTTTAATGAGAGCACAGCACGGACCCGCTCTCCCATTGCCGCACGGTCTCGTACGATTCCAAAATACAAAGTAATTTTGTTCAGCGCTCATTAGAAACAGTGTGTGGTGAAAATACAACCCAAAGGCTGCCTTTTTGCTTTAGCAACTAAATATACAGATTTAAGAGAGGCGGTGGGAGAAATTGATTACATTATGGTTTCATTGCGGGTTGCAGAATTCTGCCTTATCGGCTTTTCATAGATACATTTTTTCTCGAGTTGTTGAGCGATTTTCTCCATTTGTTTATTTTTAAATAACATTTTTTTTATTTGTACAACAAAATGTTACGAAGTGTTTTTGTAAGGTGAGAAAGTTGTGTTTCAGAACGCTTAAAAGGAACCTATATGTTTTTCTTTATTGCAGTCCAGATAGTCATTGCTTCGAGGTTCGTTTCTGCTTCGTATTTTGAGTTTACCATAACTTATTTTTTTTAAAACTCAGGCTGAAAATGCACTGTTCTGTACATTTGGTTTCTTAAACGTAATAATTTCAGGTTCCATTTCAAACTTCAGGCAAAAGCAACCGACACACCTCACGAAAAAATTGCATTCTCATCGGCTACCGCCTCGTAATTCTTTACCGTGCGTCGAAAGTTTTTAAACTTCATATTCAATCAACGCTTTTTTGATTATACTACCTGTCATTTGAGACATTGCGATGTTTCCGTTAAATTGACAGAAATTTCAGATTTCAGGCTATTTCGGACAGTTGTCATGAATAGATTTTCCCGTCGAATTTTTTCGAAGTGATTTTGAAAATATAACCTTTATATATATTACTCTACTTTTTTGCTTTTTAATTTTTGCTTTTCAACGGACAAAACGAACACAAATTGCACACCTTTCAATGTAAATGCATTTTTGCATTAGAGCATTCAATTGCTAGAACTGGCAGTTTGCAATAGAGCCATAATGAAACATTCTGCCTCATCTCCTTAGCTGAAGGGCCGACATGAGGGTTTTCTTCTGTTGCACGAGGTCTGTTTCTAAACAAACAGACTATAATGGAGGCCATGTGTCGCAAAGCAGTGGGATACCTCTGTAGATATCTCCGACCCATTGTTATGGTAAAATTCCTTCCAATCTAGGTCTGTGGTGAGGTTTAAGGAGAATTTTCGACATAAGCGTTTGCACCTTTCACACTATCTAGCCTAACATGCTAACACATTGCCCCCCACCGGCCAGCCATAACTTACTTGAGATGCTTCATGTAATGGCAAGTACCAATTTGTTTGGGTACCACAGGAGCCTTAGTAGATGTTTACCATTTGGCAGCCTCCCCAAGAATGCTGCCATGGGTCTAACAGTGATTATTTCACAGCTGCAATAAAGATAGAAAACCCAAAAAACATGGCAGCTCCAAAATGCTGTTATTCACTCGCCTCTTGTGGCTCAGACAGGTCAAAGGCTGTACAAACTTAACATGTTTGACCGAATGTGTTGAACGTTCTTTAGACTTGGGGGATTCTTCCTATTGGTTTCCCTTGCTTGTATGTCAGAACTTCAAAGCAGAAAGCTTTTGACATAAATATTGTGTGTTAAATATTGCTTTTTTTGTTGTTGCCGTTATATATAGCGCAAACTTGACTCAAAGCTATTGAGTGCTACACATCAACACCAGTTACATTACACAAGGACACATGAATTTTTTTGTAGGCACAGAGAGATTCAGTGATTTGCCTAGAATCACAGGATGGTGAGCCAATGCCGAGACTCGAACCCGGTTCCCCAATTCTAAAGTCAGCAGCTCTGGCCTTTACACCACATCCTCTCCACTATCACTTACAAAAAATTGTCTAATTGGGTATAGATTTTCTATTATTTTTTTTTGTCTTTTTTTGTGTGAAATATGATGCACATATTAGCTGACTGGATAGAGCATGACCACATATATACAGTTACAGGTTCGTTCATCACTTGGGAGGAAACTGGACCCCTGGCCCACCGCATCGCTACCCGGCATTTGGCCAACAGTAAACCAATAGCTACTTATCTCCTGTTCGCCTTATTTACTCCTTTGTCATATCCTAGTAGCGCCAGTAATGGGTCCATCCCCTAGGCAGAGCCTGTGATAGCCTCCAGCTCCAGAATGACCGTCCCCCAGAACTCATTTATATTCGGGCAATACCATGCAAAAAAAATACAGCCTCACGTTACTGACACCGTTGACATTCCGCCGTGTCCCGTAACCTATACCTGAATAGCCTCTCCAGTGTATAGTATACTCAGTTAACATATTTAAAATGTATAAGTCTATGTCGCCCATTTAGTGATACATCCTTGGTCATGGAGCAGCAGTACCCCCAGCATTCGTCATCTGTGGCTCTGCCTAGATCTCTCTGCCATACCAGTCGCACCTTTGTCATGCCCGGTCTACATGCTTCTTGCGCAAAGTTGTAAAGTTTTGTTACCAGTATAGTAGGGTGTCTGACTGAATCAGGGAGGAAAGTGCCGGCATGTCCAGGGGGCTCTTGCATGTCCCCACCTAGTAGGCCTTGTAATGTGAGTCGAACTCTGAAATATTGAAAGCGGGTTAGAGCTGTCAATGTCTCTGACCTGTCCTGAAATGTTTCTCAGCCCTTCATCTCTCCATCCTGAAATAGGTCTCCCATTTTAATGGTTCCAAGTGTTCATAATGCCTTCCCCACACTCTTTTCCTGTCCTACCTGGAACCAGGAACCCCACTCCACTAATATATGTGGGGAGTACAGTAGGGAGCCAGCTTGTCATTCCAGTAGGTTCCACCAAACATGCATCGTAGTGTTCAAAGAATCAAAAATACTATGTTGTCTAGCTGGGACGTGAAATAATGTCTGAGGGAGCATATGAGGATCTGCTGTGTCTCTCTCTATACATAAATGTGGTAAGTCATGTTGACCATGGAGCCAATAATACTCAAAAGTGTTGTGTGCTGCTCTATGATCTCACTCTAAATCTTGTGCGTTGTAGATTTACTAATATTAGCTCCAATGCGGCAATGTTTTTATAAATGGTAATATGGACAGGGTATTTATGTCAGATGATATTCAGAAAACGATATTTTGGTACCACACTGTTCCCTTTACCTGGATGCTATCCGTGAAATAGAGAGACACCCTTATGCTCTTTAGCATCATGTGCATCAGCCTTTGTTACACAGCTTCTGTGAAATCCAGACTGCATCAATACACATTGGGAGAGAAAGAGGAAACCACCGAGTCATCCCCCCTTATGATAGAACTGCAATAGTTCATGTGCCGACATGAATTCCCCATATAGTCACCCATTTGTCAAGAGGTAAATGCAGCCATTCACCTATTGCTTCCCCGCCTGCTGCTTGCACCCACTTCCTGGACATGTGGAAGATTATAGGAGGACTGGGCCTGCTATCTGTGACCTGACAGGAGTTCCAAAGGACTGGATCTGCCCCCTCTTGTATCAGGTGTAAGATCAGGACGTCAAGGGTCATAAGGTTGACCTCCATTTCAGCATACAGGGATACAAGAAGCCACCCAAGGCTTTTTCCTAGAAGCACCAAGTTGATAAATGACATCTAGACCTGGATTGGACCCTGCTGTTGGCCTCTGTCTGACACCCTTTGAGTCTCTAGGTGCCACCCCTGAGGTTCTGGGTGGGTTTAGAAGTGTAGTCCCGTGGTGGATTGGGATTATATTTTGACGAATGGCCCATCATTCCGCCATGAGGATGGAGTAAATTACTCCATCACCATGGTGGAGGGGCAGCCTGCCAAATTTATGAATCACCGCCAAGCAGGTGGTCATTTATAAAGCATTAGCATGAACCACCGTCACAGTGGTTCCTGTCAATGCATAATTCTGTTTGGTGCAAGGCAGCATCAGCATGACACAGCCCTGCAGCAAAGTTTTTTCTTTTTTCAATTATTAAAAAAAAAAAATCCTGAAATGGAATTTCAGACAGGAAAGAAAAAGGCCATATGGCAGCCCGGTCTGATTGGGTGGGCGGACATATAGCCATTTCTCAGGCAGCTCTTACTACGAGTAGTCACCGTCATAGCCAAACCTAAGGTCCGCCTGCATGTAAATTTGGCAGGCGGACCATTATGTTGAAAGTATGTCGACGGAGGATACATACTGCCGATATCTAAATCAGGCCCTAAGTTGGAAGATAAAATCTTTGACCAGGATGAACCTGGTTGGTCTCTCCAACCCACTCTCCATTGCAGTCAGCCTCAAACTGTGATTAGATCCCAGTCTACTATGACCATTGATTATCATTTGCGTTCAGTGCTTTTTGATGCAATTTTTGCTTCAAATGAGTAAAAATTCATATCTCTGGTTCCCCTTATTTTTTGTCATTTTGTTTATTAAACTTTACTCTATTCTTCTAATTAGGTTTGGGATTTTTATTGTTTTGCATTTTGACTTTATTGCTGTTTTTGTACTGCACCAAACCTCCCAATTTACATGGTGCCACTATGTTTCACACAGTTTCGGCTTCCATCACATGGTCACCCGATAAGGATCCAAAATCACATGGTGGCAAGAAAGACAAACTGGAAACCTTTGTATAAAGTGGCTTTCCAGCTTGTCTTTTGAGGCTGTGAGCAGCCGATATCGTTAGAGGTGAGAAAACACCCCAGGGCATCAGCGACAGCCTCATCAACTCTTGTTTATGTTCTTTGGGAGGGAATGAGGTACTTGGTGAGGGGCACAGTGCCTGTTAGGTAACTCTCAGCACGAGGCCCTGCCCCCTCCTCACACTGTCAAATTTATTTGTAAGTTGGCAGGTATGCTGCACCTAATCTTTGGCTCTCATAATCAGGCAACCTTCAAAGCACTATATCGCCCAGATCCTACCTACATACACAACTCCTTCAAAGCCACTTCTTATGAAGTTGATGTCTTACCCTCATCCTTCATGAAAGCTTTCTGGGAATTGTAGCTTACCCCTTTTCACCATTGTCAATGCCTCCCTCACTTAAGTCATCTATCCATAATCTCTCAAGACAGGCCAGATCCTCCCATTCCTAAAGAAGATTACACTAGACATTGATGACCCTGCCAACTACCAGCCCATCACTCAGCTACCATTTATCAGCAAGACAATTGAAAAGCAGCCTTAGTTCAACTCCAGGATCTCATCAGGGCTAACCATCTCCTGAGTGACTACCAGTCTTGCTTCGGATCACACTGCATGCAGCATGGAGGCTGTTACCATACACTTGGACAATAACTTCTTGACCGCAGACGAAGATGACCACTTATTGCTGGACCTCTCAGCTGCCTGGGACACAGTCAACCATTCCACCCTCATATGCACCCTGGAGACATCAATGGGATTTACCTGAAATGACCTTGTTCTCTTCCAACCTTTCCAACTGACACCCTTTTGTTCACATGAGAACTTCTAGGTCACAAAAGATCCCTATCATTTGTGGAGTCCCCTAGGGTTCCATATTGTCTCCTGTCATCTTCAGCCTTTAGTTGGAGCCCGCTTGGTGCACTACTCACAGATAACAGCGCCAAGATTCACCAATATGCTGACGAAATACAATTCACTTTGGACACCAGCTTCACCGTTAGTGAACACATTGCCACAAAACAAAGATGCCCTGGTAACAGCTCTCTCTTCTGAAGAATGTCAAACTGTTTCTTTCAGAAATCGACTTCGGACCTGCTGTGCAAGCCCCCAACTCGCTCATCTGGATGGTGGTAATGCCCTACTTCATGACCTCCCTGACTCCCCATAAAGGCTTCCTACACATCACAGCGTGCCTCATCCTGGACTGGAAGATATATGATCACATCACCCCCATACTGATGGAACTCCAGTGGCTCTACTTGCCGTCCTGCATCATCTTCAAAACCAGCTGCATCATTTTTAAACTTGTTTTCGCTAAGTTTTCTCAGACATAGCCGATAGTGCAACAGTATACATCATGAGCTTGGTATAATAATAGCAGTGATACAACAGTGTATAGGATGTCCATGTGTCAGAACCAGAGGAAGCATAAGTGGCACACACAAGGGTGTGCGCATAATTATGGGGGGAAAAGAAAGGTAGGTAGAGGGTGAACAGCAAAAAAAGCCTTCAACGAATACACAAAGGTGGCTAGCCTCACACAACATATACATGATGTTCCGTATTCAATGTAGGAGTGGAGATCATACTAGTGAAGCTGTTAGAATGCAGGTGAGTGTCTGAATTCGGGGGAAGGAAGAGAGTGAGGGGGAGAAAGAAGGCAACGAGTCAGGGCTGTAGTAGTTGACTGGCGGGTGACTTTAAAGATGAGGCAGCTGTCGTAGCCAGTAAGTCAACGGCACCAGTCGGGACGGGGGATTAGCCGATTGGGGAGGGGCCAGAGGTAGTCGGCCTGGATTTGAAGGCCTCAAGTAAGGCACCCCATTGATGTGAGATTGAATACTTCCGAAGGCCCCACTTGCACACATCTCCACCGATCAAGCCCAGACAAATGGCGTTTTTGGAATTCCAGGTGCGTGTGATTCTTCGCTTTGCTATGAGAAATGCCAGGTCAAGAAACCCACAACCACCCTGTCTTTTTTAGTGCGTTGAAGCAGACCAAGGGCGCACATGCCCCAGGTACACAGCGAGGAAATCCCAGCAGTGCGAAAGAGACGGGCAGTAATTCGTCGGCAGGACCAAAACAGATGTACAAAGGTTGCAACCACTCACAGACAGCGGGGGCAGGAGGCATCCATACGATGAAAGAACTTTTGATCTGTGCGGGAGTTGGATACACTCTACAAAATATAGAACCGTGATGATTTGAATTGGACATTCCGGGAAACAGTGTATGGGTAAGCCAAGATCGTAGGACACTCAGCGTCGTTTCATGCCCTACCCAAGTCCTTATTTTTAAAACCAGCTGCATCACTTACAGATTCGACACTACCAGCACCCTTACTTATCTTGTACTAGCTCACCACCTCTGGTGATTCTTTTACACCCA
Source organism: Triturus cristatus (assembly GCF_964204655.1). Lineage (NCBI taxonomy): Eukaryota > Metazoa > Chordata > Amphibia > Caudata > Salamandridae > Triturus > Triturus cristatus. The sequence goes on along the minus strand of NC_140581.1, from coordinate 859,576,467 downwards.
CAGCCAGGACTCTGTCAGACTGCAGACTAAGGAGTGTGAAAAAGAAAAGACAAGACAGTTGGCCGTTTCCATCTATGCATCCAGGATAAGGAACAACATCCCCCAACCCTGCTCCAATTTAGGAAAGAGTTGATGACTCATCTCTTTAAATTACTCTATATTACAGTCCAATAACCATCCTCAGCCCAACTTCCTCTCCTACTAGTCGTTGACTCTTTGCTGGTCCATGTACAGAGCTCATTTGCCTTTTGGCTAGGTTTGCGATATAGCAATGCCATATACGTACGTACATACATACATATATGAAATCTTTCTAAACTGACTGAGATAACTACACACACACCCCCTTGAGTTGAAATGGAGTGCACACATAAAACCCTGACAAGCAAAGGGTCATTCAAAGTTGGATTGCAGGGGATACATCTAATGCCTGAAAATGGGGACACATGCTGAGGGAGTCCACTAGGCCAAAGGGCTACTGTTGTTGCAGTACAAGTGTTTTAGGTGCCCTTTCAACAGAATCCACACAAAGGGCACAAGTTATTTAAAAGAACCTTTTAACTTTCAAATTGCCGTTCGTCATTGGATTGTCTCAGCACCAGTGAATTAGCTGACATTTGCTGTGGTGACCAAGACATGGTTACAGTTACAAGACCGGAGTTTTAAGAGCTGACATCTTGAGAACGCTTAGCAGATTTCCACGTTGTCAATGGTTTCTGAGCCAGTGCATCTTCCCATAGTTACCTCTTTGTCTTGCTTCAGACCAGAGGATGGAACTGAGCTGAAAATGTAGGTTTCAAGCAGCAGCACGCTCTCCAACAGATTTCCCTGTAGCACACGAATTGCTCAGAAAAAAGCAGGCTCAGCAACCATGATTTAATCAACAACTCTTCGCCTGTGCCCCAGCAATGAAGACACATTCTGTTTTCATTTCCTTGAACAGCTCAGACATATCAAAAATTCCTACTGGTCCTCATGCAGGTAGGCTGACAAATGTCTTTTTTCGAGTAGGCTTTTCACTCTAGGATGTGCTCGAATATGCCCTCTCAAAGAAAAAAGACTCTCCTCTGTGAAAAGTGTTTCAGCATTACTTCCAACAGGATTTTTGTCCCAGAATCTATATTAATCTGGAAGGGGGTAGCAATCAGGCAGACACTGTCGCTAACAGCTTTTTCTCAATTGTTCTGATGGGTAGCGCCTTCCTTGGCCATGCATTCCAGAATAAAGTGCATGTCAAGATTGTACGTGATTTCATAGAAAAACGATTTAATGGAACATCATTACTGTGAAACTATTTAATCGAAACAGTTTATTGGAAATTTTCAGGATGAATGGCATTTACCATTTCAGAGAAACAAATTCACAGAAAGTCTTTTTCTTTGAAATTGGCTTCTGCATGCTTATTCGTAAGGTTTAGATGAAATGTTTGCAGCTCTTACTTTCAGTCACATTTTTTTTTAAACAGTTTTTTAATCAATTATTAAACAGAAGATCGGCATTTACATCTTTACAATTGACAGAATATTACAATGTCACTCTCACATCGAGCAACAATGTGTGTAATGTATTACAGCTGTATGCATATTGTGATTTTTATACCTCCTCTTCTGATTCCCGGTCTATTGCTGGGGGGCGGTACATATATTCCCTCTATAGATATTCCATCTACTCCACACCCTCTCCCATTTCTAGGGACACCCTCTGTGGATATATACGTGGCTTTTTCTGCCACTATAATCATATCTATGTCCCTGCACCAATCTTCGAGAACTGGGGCTTGTACCAACCCCCCATTTCTGGGCTATATTTAGTTTAGCTATTATCATCCCTGTTGTTGCCTAGTTTTGGCTAGCGCGGTTCAGATCCGTTGGTTCCCATATATTCAAAAGACAACGTTTGGGTTCAGGTGGGACTGGGCTGGCGCTGACCTCTGTGATAGTGTTCATTACTGCTGTCCAGTATAGTTTAATAACTGGGCAGTCACACAAAATGTGGTAGAAGGTGCCTCTGTCGTTGCATTGACGCATGCAGTGCTGGTTGGTCTGTGGCTATTTTGCATAACTTCACTCTTGTGAAGTATGTCCTATGCAGTATTTTAAGTTGTACCAGGCGTCAGACACATTTTTGTTAAAGGTATTTATTTCAATCCTTTATGCCAGGGGACATTATTTTGTGTTTTTATATTTTACATCGTCAAGCAAGTACTTTGAATGCTTTAAATTTGCGGAACATTCACCACCTCTAAACATCCTTTTTTGCCACCTGAAAATCTCTCCCATGCATAAACTACACCCATCGATGACTCCTAAATGCCACCGATCACTGAACCCTTCAAACGCTTTCTATTTTTAAACTGTTCTCATCTTGTAACCTCAAACTCCCTCACTACCACTAAACTCCACCCATTGCTGGACCCAAAACCCCATTTAACGCCTAAACCTCACCCATCCCATATCCAATAAAATCCTTCACCACCCCTAAACTCCACTCACACCAGAACCGTAAAAATCCCTCACCACCCCATAACTCCTGCATCCCTGAACTCTAAAAACTCTTTTTGCGTATAAATTCAACCTATCCCTGAACCCTTAAAACATCACACCACCCTAAACTCTAACCATTCCAGGACACTAAAAACTCTTCACCACCCCTAAACTCTACCAAACACTGAACGTCAAAAACACTCATCGCCCCTAAACTCCACCCATCCCTGATCCCTAAAAACCCTACAAACTCCTCATCATCACTCATCCCTGAATCAATAACACCCTCACTACACCTAATCTTCACCCAAGGGTGTGATTTTATATGTTTCTTTAAAATTATCTTTCCTTTAATTTTCAATGTAATAGTATTACCATAAAACTGTCTTTCCTTAAAATTCGTTTTCCATGATTTGGTTTCCTCCAATGTGGTTTCACAGTTTTCATTTTTCCATTAATTTACATACATAACTGGTCAACTTAGCCAGTATTTGTCACAGCTGATCAGTCCTCTTGTTTCTCCAGTCAAACAGTACATGGCCACTGCATGATCTGCTCTCGCCAGGGCCGTGGACACCACGAGCCACACCTAGGTTTGTTCTAAAGGTCTCTTTCTTCACTAATAGTCCCAAAACCCTCATAAATATAAAAAGGTCATCCCCTTCATTAATAGTCTCCATCTTTTAGAGAGGACATTAGTCACTCGATTAAAAAAGGGGCAACTTGGGTGCATCCTCAAACTAACAGGAAGATACTCAGTGAGCTTGCATGATCTTGAGGGTCTCAAGGACAGAACGAGAAAACACAACAATGGTACAAGGAGAAAGACATAGGGAAGACGAGCATGCTCCAGTGCCAGCACAAGGTTAAATGCCTGTGGGTTCTGCATGATGAGAAATTATATTTGTTGATGCAGATCAATGCTTTTTTCTATGCTCTACACATAATGGGAAAGATCCTCCCATTTATATGTAAAGTCTGTCTTGCCACAGTTACCTTTCCTTACTTTCTATCCCACTTTGCTGCTGTAATAATCTATTTCCTGACCTTCCTTACTCACATGTATCGAAATTGCAGTGTATTTAGATTTTCCCTTTCAGTGAACCCTGTCACTGTCTGCCTGTGTAGCAAATGGTCTGCCTTAAGGCCATACTTTAGGGACTTACAAATAGGGTCCACTAAGAACTTGCCTCAGAGATCATTTTCCATAAACACATTTTTGGCAGAGGTTTACGTTTCAATGCTCTTCTTCTGTCACATGTTCCATCCTTTAAGTAGCAATTGGCAGGGGGATGGTCCTTAAGATATCTATGTTATTTATACAAATATAATCTATTTTTCTAAACTGGTGTGGAGTCTGTCTGGGGTGTTTTCACTGTGTTACTGTTTGAAGTATTGCACAAATACTTTACACATTGCTTCTTAAGTTAAGTCCTGACTGCTCTGTGCCTAGCTGCCAGAGGGTGAGCACAGATTAATTTAGGGTGTGTATCTGACTTACCCTGAGTAGGATTATGGTCCCAACTTGAATAGGGTTCATACCTCTGCTAACTATAGACCCAGGGCCTCATTTATGAGGCTCATTGCACTGCCGGAATGTCACTTTTTGCGACTTCCGTGGCACAGGAGTCTGCTCCTTTTTTTGCGTGGTAGCACTAAGCCACTTTTTTGGCTTAATGCTGCCTCGTAAATATGGCTCCCTTTAACGCAGTTTTCTGCATTAAAGAGGCGTGCAATGGGTGTTGCTGGGGGTGTTCCCAGCAACATCCATGGCTTTTTGACACTGCCCCAGATGTACGGAGAAATCGTAAATCTGACGGGGAGCCAAAAAAACGTATGTCTCCCTCGTTTTTCCTTTTTCTATGTGTGCGGCGTTTTGCAGCACACATAGAAAGAGGAAATAGCCTCTTCTGATTGTTTCTGTACAGAAAGGTTTCCCTTCCTGCACAGAAATAATTGTCCCCGCAATGCAGGCATCCTTGCACCATGGTGTAAAGGTGCCTGCGTTGGCAAACGGCAGCCCATTGTGCGCTGGCACAGGGGAAAAGGACAGGAATGCGCCGTATGATAGATATGGCACATTCCTGCCCTTTTCTTTTACCGTAGGGCAGCGCAGCAGGAAGGCCTGCGGCGCTGTCCTACTGTAAAACCTCATAAATGAGGCCTCCAATGTCTAACAAAAGGCAATGGGCTTTTACAGGTGGATTATTATTACACTGTGCTAAAGCCTGTAGGCTGGTATTTTGATACATGAAATCTCGCTGATTACTCAAGTAGGCAAGTGGTTTGGAGTTAGTGACGGGGTAAACGATTTGCACTATGGTAATCCTTATTAGCTCCATTAGTAGGGATTCAAAATTATTTTGACAACTGTATTTTGTAAATATTTGTAATTTTATTCCGATATACCCGGTGTTTGCTTTTATGGGATGGCTTATGAACTAACACAGTAAATCTGAGTTGGTTATGGCGATAAGCCAATGATAAAGTTTAAAGGCCTGATTGTTTATAATGGAAAGGTAAAGTCAGTAGGCCTGACATATGGATTGTAAAAAGCATTTGTTAAATCCAATAGGCATTCAAGGCTGGATTGTTAATACTCTGTATTAAAGCCTACCAATCGATATTTTGTTACTTGGAATATCACAGGTTATAGTAGGCAAGGGTGTTGGTGCTGGTTACCCCCTCTAAAAAATGTGGATATAGACTGCGTGTGCTGTCAGAATCTTTGTTAGCCCCTCTTAGAAGAGACTGGACTTTGCTTTGCCAACTGTAATTTTATATGCTATGTAATTTTATGACTGAATGCCTAATGCTTACCTTCCGGGAAAACCTACGCTCAGTACAGGAGACCTCATTTGGCTATGATGATAAGCCAGTGATAACAGCCTAAGGTATGATTGGTTCACTTGAAAAGAATATTTCTATTGCCATAGGTCTGATCTGTTTTTTATGAAAAATTATGATAAAAGCATTATCCCCATCATATTAATTGTGAAAAGCATATATTAAAATCAATAGGCAATTTAGAGAGTAATGGTATTTTTCTACATCAAAGCCTACAGATAGGTATTTTGTTAACTTGAAATGTCACAGATTACCGTTGTAGGTAGTGATTTTAGTGTCAGGAAACCCTAGAAGGTGATTTGCCCTATCATAATGCTTTCTAGAATCTCTTCTTAGCTGTCTACCAGGATCTTGCACTAAAACAATCATTAAATAATCCAACCATATATAAAAATATGTATCCATATAGATACATAAAGGGCCTTTGGGTCAGCTCTTCTCTGCCTTTGGTCTGTCAGAGTGTCATTTACACTCTGCTTCCATCCATAACAGCAAATTGCAAGGGGTAAAATGGTTTAGCTCATATCAATCATTAGCTGTCTTATCTCTTACCCTGTGAATGACTGCATTTTCTGATCACATGTGTACAGCCATCTGAAAATGAGTGTGCTTCAGTGTGACAGCTGGTTGGCCAGTCCTTTAGTTTGAATTTTCTACTTTTATAGTTCATCTTTCATTTCTTTGCCGCATCCTATGTGGCCACTTCATCTAAACCAGGAGACCCATATGTAATTCCTCTGTCTATATTTTATCATCATTGTTTTACCATTCAAAGATGACTTACATGTTGGTTCTAAAAGTGGCGGCTGGATGTATGTGATTTCATAGAAAATCAATATAATTGAATACCATTACTGAGAAACATTTTAAACGGTTTAATGGACATTTTCAGAATGAATGTCATTAACCTTTATATAGAAACCAATTCATAGAATGCCTTTTTGGTCCAAATTTGCTTCTGAATGCATATTTTGTAAGTGTAAATGCAATGGTTGCAGATCTTATTTTCAGAAACAGTTTTGTCAGAGATATTTATTTCATTGCTTTACTTCAGGGGGATATTATTTCATATTTATATATTTTACATTGTCAAACAATTACTTTGGATGCTTTTAATTCTCTGTCCAATCACCACCCGTAAACACCATCCATCTCTGACCCCTCACAACCTCTAAACTCCATCAATCCCTGCCCCCTAAAGCTCCTTACCACATCTAAACTACACTCATCCCTGAAGCCTAAAAGCCCTTTCTTCTTCAAAAATCCACCAACCCTGAATAATAAAGTCACTCACTACCCCTAAATTCTCTCATTCCTGACCCCTTAAAAACCCTTTCTATGGCTAAAACTCACCCATCCCATACCCCTAGAAAAACCTCAGCACACCCAAACTCCACACATCCCAAAACCCTAAAAACTCTCACTGCCCTTAAACACCAGCCATCCGTGACCCATAAGAACTCCTCATCACTCTAAACTACTCATCCCTGAACCCTAAAAAAACCCTTTCTACATCTATACTACACCCACCCCATAATCGTTAAAACCTTACACTACCCTAAACTAGACCCCATCCTGAACCCTGAACCTCTTCACCACCGCAGCCACTACCCATAATTGAACCTTAAAAACCCTTACCAGCCCTAAACTCTGCCCATCCATGATGAACCCTAAACTCCCTCAACATCCTTACACTCCACCCATCCATCCCTGAGACCTAAAAACACCCCACACACTTAAACACCACTCACCCATGAACTCTGAAAACCCCTCACCACCCCTACACTCCACCCATCTCTGAACTCTAACAACTCCTTTCTGTGCCCGAACGCCAATTATTCCTGACCCCCTCATCACCCTAAACATTACCCATCCCTGAACCCAAAAAGCCCACAGTAGTACTAAACTCCACCCAAGTTTAATGTAATTGCTCATTTTTCCTTAAAATTCTCTTTCTTTTAATTTTTGTTTTTTTGTATTTCTGTAAAATGATCTTTCCTTAAATTGGTTTTCCGTGATTTGGTTTCCTCCAAAGTGGCTTCTCCGTTTCCGTTTCCCATTAATTCACACACATCAGTGGCAGCCATGTTTGAACATTAGAACATTGAGAGACTATTTTACAATATCTTTGCAAGACAGACACCCGCTGCTAAATGTACTTTAGTTATTATCAACATATGCCTGCAGTATTTAGATAGTGATATATAAACACAAGGGGAAACCCAAGGATCACTGGAGACCTGGGGGTAATTGTAGATAATAAATCAGCGATAGTCCCTAATACAGAGATGCACAAAGGATAATTCTACCAAATGGTATTTTTAATGAGAACATAAAAACACAGTGAAGTGGGTGCCAGTAAAACAATGTGCTCGATGCTCTCTTGGAATGTGAAACACACGTGTGGCTAAAAGTGTTAAGTGTTTTTTCTAGACGCCAGACCTCGACTCCCGAGGTTCCACTGTAATAACCATGCACAGGGCATTTGGTATTTGGGTGAAGTATTATCCATGTTCTACATGTTGACGTGTGTCAGACTGTGTAGCATCCTTATCAGCATAAAATATTCCACTGCAAAATGTATTTTTAGAAAGTCTTAATGAAGAAGGACTGTAGCAGGTTCCTTTAATCCCCTTTGATAGTGCTTGATAGGGGGGAGGCATACATAGAAAGTAGCAAATGGTCTTCCACCGCGGCCATTGGTTGTTACAAGTGTCACTCACCTATTGGTCACCACACATTCATCAGCTGTCAGTTGATTGTAATTGTCAGTCATGCCTTATTGTTGAGTTTTTCCTCTTCACAAGCATTTCCTTGGAAGAGCAGTCATATGGGTCCATATAGCTCAAAGTTTGTCTTTCCTTTCGTAGTGTCTGTGTATTATTGATGACAGTTGTGAGCGCTAGACTTATTCATTGGCATGGGCAGCATGCGTAACATTTCACTTGTGGTGTGCCTTAACTGAGTGAGCCCTATAACAAGCTGCAGCTCAGATATCCCCTAGATTAGGTAGCGCTTCCCAGCAGCAGTTACCATCTGGGCAGTAGAGCTCCACAGCAGCAAAGAGGCTCAGAATTGCAGTGCACACTCCTCTGGAGAATGCACAGTGACAGCTCGCCTGCTGTTGTGCTAGTAATAGCTCTGCTCATCTCCCCTGTACGGGGATTAATACTGCCTGGGGGCCTTTATATTCATTATTAACTGGTGCATTTGATGATCACTACTACCGTAGGCTACTGATGTTCATTCATGCCTGGAGTCTTCAAGGCTTATCACTGCTTAGAGTAATTGATGTACATTACTGCCTGGGTCATTCAGGGTCGTTACTGCCTGAGTCAACTGGCATTCGCTACTACCTGGGGCAGTTGATGTACATTAAAGCATAGAACCAGTGATGCACATTACTTACTGCCTGGCACCATTGATCTTTACTGTGTTGAGGCTTATTGTTGGCTGAGACCTCTCACCTTTGTTAATTTCTTGGACAGTTCAAACTGATTACTGCCTGGAGTTTGTGTGCATGGTTTCCTCTAGAACTCCGTGCAAGGGTATGTGATTGTCTTTGTCCCTAGGTATCTGCATGTCTTGGTCTGCGTGTCCATACATATCTGTAGTACATTGCACTTTCTGCATTTGTGTGTATGCTATGTGCATGGGGGCATAGTCATAAAGATAAACTTACAAGTGAGTAAACCTACGTGTGTCACTTTATTTTTACACCTTTTAATAACTTTACTCCTTTTGCTGTTCGCTATTTGCAATTGTAAGGTTAGTCAGAAGTGTAGAAGTACATGTCCCAGTGTGGAGTCAGTAAATAGTCATACACAGCCGTAAAGTTACTACTAATACAACCGTATTTGATGTTCTGTACATTTGGTGGAGACATCCACAAAATGCATTTTAAATGTAGGGTACTTTTTAAAAATGATATAGCGGTATTAACTAAATTTGAAATTAAAAAAATGTGGTTACATTTATTTTTAAATAGTAAAAAGGTCATTAAAATATTTAAAATAAAACAATAATTATGGCTAATTTAAAAATTATTTATTTACAATAAAAATAATTTATATATATTTTTCAAAAGTTTAAATAAGTTGATTTATTTTAATATTCTATCCTGTTGGGTTCTATTTTAAGACCCTACCCCCATTCTCTCTATTGGTGGGTGTTGCAGTATCTGTGAGTGGCCATAGGAGATGCTGGACTTACTCCACCTCGAAGCTGAGGTACATTTACAACTGTTTTGGGTAGTTTTTGGCTGTTGTACTGCACTTTGTGAATAGAAATGGACTTAGTGTTGTTTTCTGAGGTAATCAACTGTTCAGTGTTCCTGTAGCAACATCAGATTACGTGCCTGCCTGTACATTACACCCAGCAGCTGTTTGCAGATTACTCTGCCACTTTCACCTCAACAACAATGCGTTATATAGTAATGTTTCATAATTAAAGCTCCATGCTCTAGAACGTTTTTGTGACAGGGTCACACTGAGGCGTATGACTCACATCTGTCTCTGTATACCTGCCTTTATCTTCCTTCTTCATACATTGTTCCCTTTTCACCATATTTATATGTGTTTGTCCCTTTCCTTCATGGCTTTCTATCACTATGAATCTTCATCTTTACCTTTCCATCTAGCCACTTCTTTTATTTTTTCAAACTATGATTCTCTCTCGCGTCCTTTTCCAATTGTGTTTATGTATTTCCTTTTAATACCTACACCCTCCCTCTCACATGGTTGTCCTAAACAGTCCTTAAGTCATGCTCACCATATCTCTTCTGATTCCCCTCTCCTATCCCTTCAAGTAGCTCTCTTTTTCTGTTACTCTTTTTCAGAACTTCTGAGCCTGTCTCACTGTTTCTTTACAGCTGTGATAATGTGTCTGTCTTCCTAGGATGTCACTCAGTCTTTGCCTTTTTCCGTTGTTATCTCACGTTATTCAACTCCTTTTAACTTGTCTATTTTTTCTGTGTCTGTCCCTGATTTCTTGCTTGTCATCATTATCATTCATCATCATCATCAAAATCTTTATTCGGTTTGTATATAAAAGAACCACTAAAGATCAATATAATACAGTTCAAACAAAACACATACAAATAAAGACAATATCCAATGCCACCAATACATAAATGAGATAGTATTTAATGTTGTTAGTACATATAAACAAGAAGGGTCTCTTCCCAAGACAATAGGCACATCCCTTTCCAGATTGACTGCAGAACTAAGGACACTTGCAAAGCAAACTGTTGGTGTGTCTAAGTTTTTTAAATATAAAAAGCAGCTTTGTGATCCAAAATATTCCCATTTACAAGTATAACTCTTACAAAACATTTTTCTCAAATAATTATAAAACTTGCAAAATTCAACAAATGACAGCATGATCTGACTGGTTCTCCCATCGCACAGGCAATTTGCCCTTTCCTTGGTCCATTTACCCTGTTGTGGGAATGTGACCAATGGTGTATAATGTTCAACCGAGAACGTGGCAAAATGAGCTTGTGTTATGTGTTAACTATGGTCATAAGGTAAGGTTGTATACAGTCATTTGACTGAAGTGACATGTAACTTCTAACTGAAGGTTTTGCACTCTCATTCTCGGCTATCAATTTTTCTCTAACAATGTTGAGCAATTGCTTCAGTTCAGTTTTAGAATAATATACTATACACTCAGTACTATCAAATTTAGATCATTAAAAAAAAAAACAATGCTTATGGTTAATATATTTGAGCCTAGGAATATTGAGGGCAGAGTCAGGGATAAACAATCTTTTATAATGGCTTAAAGGGAGAGAGGTTTCAGCTTTTGTCCAAACTGAGTGCTGCAAGGGCCAATTTTTAAAACTATTTTCAAGATATGCCAAAGCTAATTCTATGTGAACAATACACAATGATATGCTCTATGGAACAGCAAGTAGTCGCCTCAAGAATTGATTCTCTGACTTATGCAACATTTTGTTATTGTGAATTCCCTTATACCTGCTCCATACAAAACGGCTGACAGACATTTGCTTTTATAAGTGGTATACATTTCCTTAATGGACTTATTTTCTAACGTCATCGTAAATCAAACTACACTTTCCATCGGTTTATTAAGCTACATAGTACTAATGTTTTTTAAGTGCCCCCAATTACATAGGGAGTCAAACTGCAGCCCCAAATAGGAAAAAGTTGTCACTCGCTTAATTTGGGAAAGCAATTGTTTTGGTGTGGAGGAAACTCTGTCGCTATTGTGACAAGGTTCCCTCTCCACGCGCGCGCGCACACACACACATACACACACACAGATATACACACACACATATATATATATATCCACATACATACATACGGCGGCAACTTAATATTTACTAATGAAATGATATTTGTAGTATCTTTCATATTTAATTGTAAGGTTAGCGCTAGTGGATTGAGAGCACTCATGCAGTTAGGGAAAACTATATCATAAAGTACGACCACTGATAGATTGGATGATATTTGTATAAAATCAATTATACCCGTGGATCACCTGCAAGTAAACATTGGTGTGGGAGATGTAGACAAAGAGCACAGATCTTTAGCTGAGACTAAATTAAAGTTTGCAAGAGCATTATGCAATGCATCATTATAAAAATTATGCTGAAAAATGAGTCTGTTCCTCTTCCCCAAATATCCACTATGCGACATATGTCCTGGAGGGTGTGAAGAGCTAGTGATATTTAAATCCCCTGCCCAAACTGCAAAAATGTTTTTCCCCAAGACATCACCTAAGTCCTTTTCCAAATCTTTGATTATGTTCTCTCGGACTGTAACAAATTGAATATTATAATATTTATTAAAAAATTAAGGTTGCCCTATGTCGCCAATTCAACAAATTGATATTATGGTGAAAATATTTTAGGCATCAATACTTTAACATGAAACAGAATAGACACCAATAAAGCGAGGCCTTCTTTTGCCCTTTCAGAGCACGATGGAAATGCAAGTGTTAGATGTGCTATAAAACCCTCAACATAACATTTCCTTTTGCCCTAGTGTTCTGTAAAAATAATGACATGAAAATCAGTAGTTACTTTTGACTATTCACTTTAGTTGACCTTATTCAAGATACCCGCTGCGTTCCAGGAGGCTATTATTATATTTCCTGTTGGTCTAGTTACTTTTTTAATATCAGAGGTATTAAAATGTCTATTATACAGTCTACTGGGAACAGACTGTGCCACAATTTTCTCAACAATTGGGGAGGAGATCTGTAAAATTCTGCCCTCTTGCTTGCCAATTTATTTCATCAGTGGACAAAAGGGATGTGAAATTGTTATGAGTAACCGATGTGTAAATCTGTTTCTTTTGCCATGAGCAGCCCCACATTCGAAATAGATTCTCCAGAACTTCTAAAGTATTCTGGTCTGTAATAGAATGCAAAGGTAACACTTCAATACTATAAGGATACATTTAGTTTAAAAAAATTTTTTTTATATTATTTGCATTTTTCTTTAATTCAACATGAATACAGTTTATAATTTCAAGCAATTGAAGCAAGTTCTTGATAACATTTTCATACAAGTGCAGCATTGATACAGGAGTCAGCATTATATACTTCTCGACTCCCCCGCGTCTCAGTCTCTTCCCTCCCACCCCCAGCACCCTTCTATCCAGTGATTTGGGTGACCATTTGCGAAACTTCCATCTTGAGGCCATAGTATTGTATCCACGGGTTCCATATTGTCTGGAACTTTTTGGGGCAGCCCCGAGCCACATATGTGGTCTTTCTCCTGTCATATACATATACATCCCCTTCTTCCACTCATCCATCGTAGGCCCCCGTGTCGTCCCCCATTTACGTGCCAAATCTCTCTTGGCAACCACCAAGCCAAGATTGGTTAATAATAACTTCGACTTCGGGACGTCCACATCTGTATGTATGCCCAGTAGCACAAATTTGGGGTGTCTAGGTATCTTATCCCCCAAAACAGCCTCCAGCTCAATCAGTATTATAAGGATACATTTGTACGCTGGCAAGCCTTTTTTTAAAGGTAACTCACCTTGGATATTGGAAATTTACCTGTATGCAGTCACTGGTGCATGTGTTTCATCATAAAGATGTTGCATTTTACCACCCCACCTAGAACACCAATGTGTTGTATTTATTTTTCAAATCAGACCCACCTTTCAGTTTGATTAGAATGAAAGGGGGGTGGAGCACCCTTGAGAATAATGACATAAGTAGTAGCTTCTGGGACTAAGTGCAGGACCTCACAAGTCTCTGAGGTACATGACGTATCAGTATCTACTGCTTGATTAGTCATCGTAGTAGATGGAATTTCATTAGACACTCCCACAATCTGTGTTTTTAAACCTGGTTTAACAATATTAATGCACCCCAGACCCCCTCATACACCTGAGAGTCTGCCTTAACTGCTGTCTCTCTCTAGCCTGGGAGATGTCTTTTTGCATGTGACTATGTAATGAATTATCCCTCAGTTGAGTATGAGCAAGAGTAATCAAATTGGACAACAGTACTTATTACTTGATTGGCTGGAGGGGACAACCTTTTGTTCGAACCTTCTGACAAAGTCCTTACCACAGACTCAAGTAAATTAAGTTTTAACATTGTGGCATCTATTGAGGACCTAAGAATATTCCTCTAGGACCAAATAATTGTACGTATTTAAGTCCACTATTAGTGATTTTATTTCTTCATTGAAATCCTTAGGCAATCGAAGTCCTTCGAAGCAGCATTTATTACTGCCTTTTTTGTCCGGCAATTATGTGCTTTTTCGTAATACCATCCTATCGATTTTTTTCTTCTTTGTGTGAGATAGGTGAGGGCGGGAGGTAGCAGCGATGGAGAAGTACTAATATGTGTTAAAGAGGCCTTAATCGCACAGGCTTTGTGTACTGGGCCTGATGAAATTCTTGTGCTGTCAGTTTTATTCCTGATAGAATCGCTCCTGTGCCAGCTGCAAATACTGTCGGCGATTTAGAGACTGCCTCATTAGCAGCAGCGCCTTGGGTAAATACAAGTCTCACTTCAAAGGACTATATCTTGTTAACGAAGCCCATTGTGCCAGTCAAATAGTTAGGTATTCAGATTGGAACTTACTCCTGAGGTTATCTTCCCCATTGCTATAAAAGTGAACTTTGCCAGCATTAGCAAGAGTTGAATGTAAGAGGGGTGGTCCAGCCCAGCGGTTGTCAGACTCTGATGGGCTCAGGCAGGCCTATCTTGACCCGGGCATGTCCCGTGCGGCAGTGTCAACCAATGCTTTTTGTAGCGCTTCATTACCTCCTCCTCCTAAATGGGTACAGATGGATTCTGGGCTGGAGAGATCAACAGCTCGGCATTTCTACAAAATAGCACGTCCTGGCTGCGGTGTCTACCAGTGCTTTTTGTAGTGCTTCAAGCCCTACTCCTCCTCAAGGGGTACAGATGGATTCTCTGCCAGAAAGACCAACAGCCCAGCAGTTCAAACAAAACAACACATCCTCTTCAACAGTTTACACAGCACCAATCCTATTAGTCTGATTTGTTTTAATCCATCATTGTTCTGTTTCTTTCCCTTGGCTTTTTACATTTGAAATTCTTTTTATCTGAAAAATGTGTTGTTAATTATTTACCCTTCTCTTTTCTCCAACTCTTCCGTTCTACTTAGCCCGTCACTTGTTAGCATGTGTAAAGCTAATAGCTTGCAGTGCGAAGTAGTGGCTCATCCAGATGTGTTCAGTGGCATAATTAGGAGACCAAAAAAGAGACATAAAGGTGCTTTAGATCGTTTCCTCCAACATCCCTTTTTACTGGTCTTCTCTTTAGTTAAAAAAGGGGTTTATTACTCAAGCATGGGTAGTGACCCTTTCCTCTGTAGCTTTGCTCCCAAGTCTAGTCTCCGTTGTCACCCACTAATAAATCCCAGAAAGAGTTCCCCCCAAGTCACTGCTCCACTGTGATAGGACTGAACATAATTCTCAGCAGTTACCAGTCTCCTACAAATCCCCCACTTAACCTGAATAATGTTGACTGTTTTTCACTGTCAGTATAACTATCTAGCATGATTCACTCCAGCATATTGGGTTATGTCCTGAGGCCCCCACAGAGAGTTTAGTGACAGTATTTGGATATGCAGGGCACCTCAGTTCTTTGCCAAGAATGTCAAAAATGTGTAATGGGTTGTGAGGATCCTATGCATCCCCAGGGCCCAGCCAATGTCTTAAGGGGGAGATGGCCAACCGGGACGCAAAGAGGTTGATGGAGAACGGTCCCCACGGGTCTTGAAGTTGTTGGAAAATTGGAGGGTGCAGCTTCCAGGGGCCGAAGTCCCTCCAATGGCAGGAGTGCACGTCCGCTATCTGGTTGGCTCTGCCCGGCAGATGTTCCGCTGCCAGAGGGATGCGATTGGCTAGGCAATACTCCCACAGCATATGAGCGAGGTCCGACAGGGTTTTGGAGCGAGTGCCCCCAAGATGATTGACATACCGGACCGCCTTCACTTTGTCCGTCTTCAAAAGGACTGAACATTGAACTTTATCCTTCATCTAGCAGCGGAGGGCGAAGGAGTCTGCCATTGATTCCATTCAGTTGATATGAAAGACCTGCTCTGCGGAAGACCATTTTCCTCCAGTGGAGAACTCGCCACAGTGAGCACCCCAGCCCGAGCCACTGGCGTCGGACTTGATTACCAGATCGGGCTGAGAGCCGAATATCGCGCGGCCATTCCAGGCCTCCACGTGAGAGATCCACCACTGCATCTCCTTCTTCGCCCCCGCAGAAAGCAGAACCATCTGAAGGTATGAGAGTCCCTTCCGGAGATGCATTATTTTCAGGCGCTGCAACGCTCAGTAGTGGAGAGGGCATGGGAAGAGCTCGTGAATTCACGACGAAAGTAATTCCCTTATGCGTGCCAACTGTTGTAAAGAAACTCAGGACATGGAGATGGTTCACCAGAGTTCGTGCCTGATCCTGGTCAGGTTTTGGGGTGGGAAAATGAGAGTCACTTTGACCGAGTTGATAAGGAACCCCAGTGGGACTGGGAAGGAATAAGAGCGGACTTCTCTGTGGTTGTTATGAAACCCGGTGACTCTAGCAGGTCTATGGCCACCTGTAACTATATGGAGAGAAGGCGTGGGCAATGATCCTAATCAAGATGTCATCGGTAAACAATCAGACGCATTCCCCTTGACCGTTCAAATTCTGCCACTGGCCTCATCAGCTTGGTGAAACACCAAGGGGCAGATGAGAGTCCGAAAGGAAGGAAAGAAGTTCGAACACCTGAGATTTCCAACAAAATTGCAGAAAGCAAGTGGAAACTTTGGATGATCCAATCCACCCTCAAAAGGAGGTCTCTGAGGCGGTGTATACCTTCCCTTTTGAAATTTTGTTAGAGTAGCCACCCATTGAATTCTTTCAGATTGATAACCGGACGTTGACCACCATCCCTTTTCTCCATCAAAAAGAAGTTGCTGAGGAAACCATTGGGTTGCATTGTCATGTGAGTGATGGCACCTGTCTCGAAAAGCTTTGCTAGCTCCAGGTCTATCAGGGCCTGCTGCTCCTGTGAGAAGACCAGAGGCTGGGTTGTAGAATTGGATAGGGGTCCCATAAAATTCTATGTGAAACCCTTGTAATGTTTGAAGGACACATGCATCTGCGGACAGAGCCTCCCAGTTCGACCTGAGTGCCACCAAACGGCCCCGAAGATGGAGCCCCCCCCCCCAGAGTTTGTGTTCTCACCTTGGGTATTGCTGTAGCCGTTGTGGCCTCTGGAACCACCTCTGGGTCGTCTGTGGCAGGAGGAGGGCTGGGTTTGATAGAAATTCCTGAACTTGCTGGGGTCCTGATACTGGCCGCTGCTGGGGTCCCCCTCTGGAGGCGTGTTAAAAGGAGCGGCCGGCGCAGCGCCCCCTACCTCAGCCATCGTTAGCTAAAACACAGGGGGTAAATGTTCTCTTTATAGAGGTCTGGGCTTTGTGCAAAGAATTAAAGGTGTTAACAAATTTTCCCAACTCCGGTATGAACGGATCTCCGTACCCACCTCTGAAGTGGAAAGGTCCCTGAGTTTGGGGTCGATCTTAATTAGTAATGACCCACGCCATTCAGTAGAAATCGCATTTTGCTTTTCCCAGAAAAATAATCGCCCTCTGAGCCCAACTGGACAGGGCGTCCTCTGCCATGTCCATGATCTTCCCTAGGGGTCCTGCCACGTCCAGGAGTTTATCCTGGAAGGAGCGTGAGGACCTGTCTATACCCTTCTTTGGGTCACGGACGAATTTGGTGAGGAAGGTTGCCCATCTTCGTGTCTATCTCTGGGGTGAGAGCCACCTTCCCCTCAAAAGATGGCGGAGGGCATTCTGCCTTGAGACAGTTCCTCACTATCTTGTCTAGGGTCTCTCAGCCGTTGCGCCATATAGGCGGCCACTTTGGGCGCTGGGTACCACTCCGCCGAATGCGGCGCAGCAGATCATCAGGATCTAACAGGTCCGTTGCTGTGGCCGAAGCTGCATCGCTGGGAGGGCCAATATCAGGTAGGGGAAGGGAGATTGGGCACCAGGGTTTGGACTGGTCCCCATCACCGTCGGAAGTGTTGGGGGAATCATCCCCGTCCCTGGGTTATTTTGTGTGGGGGTGGACAGGGTTTCCCCGGAGGTACCAGGAGTTGGAGGCTCTTGTAAAGGTTGTGCATCCATAAACACCTTCTTCAGGCGCGCAGAGGCGTCAAGATCGACACCAGGGTGCGCTTGCGTTTCTCAGGATTGGGGGCAGTCGGCTTTCCTGGAGGTGGTAGGGCTTGGGACCCGAGGTGTCTTCCCTCTGATCGAGGGGTTTTTGGCATTGTGCTTGATGATTTTCTTCTCCAGGGGGGCTCCCACTTGCATCACCGCCTTAAAGATTAAAGAGTCCAACTCTTGACAAAAGTGGTCATCAATAGGGAGGTAAGTAACTTCCTCCTCCTCCATATATTCCTTCTGACCCACAAAATCCTCCAACTTTCAGAGTATGGTATTAGATGGGGCAGTGTGGTGGGGTATAAGCCCTGAATTGTACTGAGCCTTGCACAGGGATTATATGCCTCACTCAAACTATAATCCCTCACAGGGGGAGATTGGCAAGTGGGGCTTGCCCCCTTTCTCTATTAGGGATGTTCTGCCGCCTGGGACGGTCCCACAGACTCTTTAGGGAGATTAACCTTACCCTTACAGGGTGTCAGGTCTCCAGGCGGTGGCTCGCTAAGGCGTATAGTGGCAAAATTGACCCTGCCCAGAAATCTATGATAACTTCACCGCAGCCAGACACGCATTACTGTGCTGAAGTGAAATCGACGTTGGCTGCCAGGGGGTAAAGATGCGCAAAGCGCGAGTGCCAGAAGGTGCGTGGGCCCCCTGGCGGTCGGCTGACCATACTGGCACGCGAGCCGTCAGCAATGATATGACCGCGTAGGGGCGTAACGCTCCGGTGGTCGGTCCTGAAACGAGCAAAGGGGACAATAATTACAACAAGGGGCACAGATAGCCCACAGGGCATTACACCATAATTCACCACACTCAAGTAAATCGCTAACAGTGGGAAAGTAAAAACATAAGAAAACAGAGGCCAAGAGACCAAACACTTATCTATATGCTGCTGGAGCAGCGTAGTAAGAGAGAGATAGAGAGTCTACAGAGACCGTTATATGCAGTGCGGCAACCTGATTGGATGGATTGTTTTGATGTTTTCTTTCCCAATGTGTCATGGGGAATGTAGTTTGTTATAAGATGTTGCTTTTCAAAGGCTGCTAGTAATGAAAAGCGAATACGGAAAAGCCTAATCCTCATCTTGCCATAGAAATGCTTTTATTTCTTCTTTCTTTTCCAACTTTGCATGTGTGCTGCACTGGTCTAGGCGTAGAATTTTGTACTGGAAGGGAATCCTTCCAGTACAAAACTTATGCTAGACTCACATACAGCCTTGCACTATGACCCAAAGGTATGTGTGTGTGTTGCTCAGTAGCAAAAGTCTGCACCGGCACTACGGAGAGGGGAGGAGAGGGGAGGAGACTGTCCTATCTCTGTAAATATGGTGCTCTCCTGCTCTCTCCTTCTCATACAAAGCAGCACAGCATTTTTGGCTGCTGCGCTGCTTGAGAATTTAATAAACCTGACCCTACGTATTGTAAGCAGGCTAGGGTTATTAGATAGAATTTTTGTAACACTACAATTGCGATATAACAAAGACAATTGTGTGCACCAGGTACTAACCCATGTACATGCGTTTTTTTTAGCTTCAGAAGGTGGGCTATCTGTAAATGTTTCACCACATTATGCAGGTAATATGATCTTTAGCACCTTCAGACCTTGTATATTTTAGGTGAAGAGTCTCTCTATGGACATTGTTTTGCATCGTGTTCACTGTTCTTAGTAGATTCTTTTTAATACTCTGGTGTAATTCTCATGAGAGATTCACTGTCTGTAAAAAGTATGCTACAGAGTAAACTCTCTCCATAGAGTAAACACTGTTTACAGTACCCACTTTCCTACTCATATCAACTTCATTTCTGAAAGTAGGTTCGGTGACTGTGAGGAGTTTGATACAGATAAAGGCTGTCCATAGTAGGACATTTGTTTTGGAGCAGACTGAGTTGGTTTTCTCAGAACAGTTGTAGACAGATTGAACACCATATGCAGGTAGTCTTTCCGATATATCTGTGGTTGATTATTTATGTGAACTAGGCTACTGTTGACTTGTATGGTATAGGGTTAATGTAGCACATAATACAAACTTGCTACACCTAAGGGAGTTGATGGTGTTAAAGTTGCTACCTATTATTCGTATATATTTTGTACTTACTTTCAGACCTCGAACATGCCATGAGTGATGTAATATGTGAGGTCATAAGAAATTTATGGCTGGGGTGCAAGTTGTAGTTGTCTCTGTTAACTATAACTGGTGAATTTATGTGGTTTCTTGAGTTCAAAACATTAATGTTGTCATTGACATAATCACCTAATTATATCGCCACTTTAACCATTTTTTTCCAGTGAACTTCTAAGGTATTTTTTAAACAAAAAGAGATTTTTTTTATCACAACTAACTATAACTTTACTTTAACATTTGTTTTTTTCCAGGGAATTTCCATTTTTTTTTTTACGTGAAGCAATATTTTATTACCATACGTAAAGCCAACCTCCTTCCATGCATGGCCTTCAGCCGTGCATGGTGGGGGGGTTGGCCGCAGGAAGCCAACCCAACGCTTAGCACAGCCATTGCCTGATCACAACAGGGAGTTTGCAGTAAGGGATGGCCTGCGCTCCTCCCTTTGACAAACCCACCCGGAGGCAGACAAGCCTTCTCAGACAGCCAACCTCAACCTGCTCATTGCCTTTGATCATGCCTGCACTGGGTTGGCCGCCGGACCTGGATTGATAAAGAGGAAGGGACCACCGGAGCCTTCTTGGCCCCGGGGACACCATCCCCTGGTGCCAAATATAATATAAAAGGGTAGGGGGGAGGTGTGATCCCCTCTGGAGACTATTTTGGCCCCAGAGACCCCATTCCCCGGGCCCTACAATAATTATAGGTGGGGACGCATTTGGGCACCACCCATTCACCACATTGGGGACCGTGTCGGGGGCCCTAGGGTCCCCGTGGCCTGAGCTGGCTCCCTGCATGATGCGGGAGCCGGCATTGCTATCGCTCGGAGGAAGCAGCGGTTCCCTGCTTTTTTCCCTGTCCACAGGAGTGCAGGCAGGGAAAAAGAACATGTCTGCTCCCAGTTAGCGGGAACATGTTTAAATGCCCCACTAGCTGGATGCAGACTGCACTCGTTTAGCGAGAGATTTAAAAATGTTCCCCGGGGCCTATATTGGCTTGGGCTGGGGGGCAGCACCCCTTCCCCGTTTTAAAGAATTCAGCGCCATGGTACCAAAAAAGGCTCAGGGAGGGGGGGTCCTATTCACCCCCCTCTCCCCATATATATAATAAAGAAAATGGCGGGTGCCTTTTTCATTTTTTTTTTTATTGCTGTGATCCTGCAGGAGTTCTGCAGGAATGCGGAGAAAGAGCCTGTTTTTTTTTTGCCATTCGTTGAGGTCTCTGGGTCCCTCCCACAGACCTAGGGGGGCAGGGTATCTCTACCCTGACCCCTTATAATATGTATTTTTTCTAATCTTCAGGACAGGGGACTAAGTCCCCGTGTCCTGTAATGACTGCCAGCAACATTTTTCTCATCTTGCCAGCAGCCAATCAGATCGCTCACTCATGCAGGAACCTGACTCCTGGGAAAGCAAATTGGCCCAAAGGAGAAAAAGGTTCTCTGGGGCATACAGAATGGTCCATTTTTTAAAACTGGGTTTGAGGGAGTCTTGCAAGAGTCCCTCAAACCCAACCGTCCAGATATAAACATATTTTTAAACCTTAATATCTCAAACTACTGAACAGATTCACACCAAATCACAAAAGGCATGCTTTCTGTACCAAGATCTAGCTTCCTGACAAAATTCTGTCCAGCAGTTATTGCGGTAGTGCTGTCGAAAAAAGTCTATAGAAAATGCATGGGGATTTTGTGGTGTGGAACCCTCCTTTTTACTCGCTCACGCTTGACAGAGCACCCCAAAACTTGCCATGCACAAACTGCAAAAAAGTTGGAAAGTTTTGTGAAGATTTATTAAACAGCACCAACATGATTAGCAAATCAGAAAAAAGGCATTTCCTATGGAAACATTGACCAGACTATAACTGTCCAGTAGCAACTGCCACTGGGTGTTTTATATAATCTCCAAGTGTCACTGCGGTTAACCGCTGCAAAGCCCAAAGGAGCACACTGACACTGTGGAATTCTGCAATTTATTTTTATTTTTAATCATACAAACTGTGCCTCCTCATGTTACAGTGACGCATTCTGGTCAACGGGCCTTTGTTTGATCAAATGACTGTGAGTTAAGTGCCGTAGAAATAGACAGTGACCATGCTAGTTCCATGTCATACCCCTACATATGGAGTTTTTTGAGAAACAGACTAGATTTGCTTTGTAGACAGCCTATGAATAACTGATTACTGGCACATGGTTAAACTTTAACATCATTATTAGCAATTAAATTGAAGCCATTAGTTCAAAGCCCTATACACTACAAGTCCATAGTATGTATGTAAGTGCAAATATGCATGTTATTGAACTCACCAATTAACATGTAAATCTGTTTTCCCGCAATCTTATATCTTTTGTATCAGGCTTCCTAAAACCGAATTACTACCTGTTGACCCTGGCCCTTTATTCAGAGTCATCCCCAGACGTTTTGGCTTCCTCCTCCTATTTTTGTACTGAATTCGTTAATGTTGGCCCTAGGACTCTGTGTACTTTACCACTGCTAACCAGTGCTGTAGTGCCCGTACTCTCTGCTTAAAACGTGTTAGAATTGGCTTGTACCAGTTTGGCATATCTAATTTACTTGTAAGACCCTAGTAAAGTGGCAATATATGTGCCCTGGGCCTGTACAATAAAATGCTACTAGTGGGTCTGAAGCAATGATTACGCCACCCACTTAAGTAGCCCTTTAAACATGTCTCAGGCCTGCCTGCCATTGCAGAGCTTGTGTGTGCCAGTTCAACCTGTAATGTACACTTGGCAAAATAAACCTTTTGTCAGGCCTTACCCTTCCTTTTTAATACATAAAAGTTAGCCCTGATGTAGGTCCTAGACAGCCCCAAGGGCAGGTTGCAGTGTATTAAAAAAGTAGGACATTTACTTTTAAGTTTGACATGTCCTGGCAGTGAAAAACTCTTACATTTGTTTTTTCACTAATTCAAGGCCTATCTCCCACAGGATAACATTGGAGTTACCTTATACATTTATATTTGCCATTTCCAAATGGGAAGAGATGCGTGGTTTATGTTTGGTGTCTCTGGAATCCTAATTTAAAATCCTAACTAATGATGGAGTTGGAATTTAAAATAGAATTTTGAAAATACCTCTTTTAGAAAGTTGGCATTTTCTCGCCTTTGCCATTTGGTGCCTGCTGCCTGTCTCTGATCACATTGGTGGGTGTTTTTGGCAATTGTGTATTCCGCATAGACAGCCACACACAATGGGAGTTTAGGAGTGACTGCCCTTTTGCCTGGGGAGGAAGAACTGGACCTGCCACCCATCTTGAAACCTGGACCTCAGAGTGTCCAAGGGCTAGTCTGCTGGCCTCCTTATCTGACCCTCAGGGACATAAAAGGCTCCCCAAGAGCTCCTGGGCCAGTTTTCAGTGAGTTCGTAACCCCCAAGTGGTGCCCCTCAAATCCTGGACCCTTGGTGTCTCTCAGTAGGGTCTTAAATCAAGCTTTTAGGCACTTTGTAACAGCGAACAGGTCCGTTTGCACCAGAATTGGGCCGCTTGCACTGAGAATCAGTGCGAGCTGGCGCCAGCTTGTCTTTTCGTACAGCAAGCATTGATCGCCACAGAGGACTGCCAGCACGAGCCTCCAGCCTGCCCGTCAAAGCTGCCCTGCCTCTCACACCACACCAACCACTGCTAGCGACACTGTCCTTTCTCCCTGCGCTGTCTCCAATGCGAATGGGATTCTTGGCACAAAACTTGAGAAAGAAAAGCTGCAGCCAGACTAATCTGAGACTGTATCAGACCCGCGCTCTATCGTGGTCCGCCAGAACTTTTAAATTTGACCCGGTCCAGCGCGACCAGTTAGCTGCGTTTGGCACTTTATGCTTTTAGGTGCTATATTGCAGTTTATTCTTTAAAAATTCATAACTCCGGTTCTACTGATTGTAGTTTTGCTGTTTGGTCTTATTTTTCATCTTAAATTAAGTTCTATTTTTCTTACATGGTATGGGAGTCTCTTCTGTGTGTGTTTTTTTCTCGCTGTTTTACTTTTTGAAGTGTTGCACAAATACTTTACGCATTGCCTTTAAGTTAAGCCTGACTGCTCTGTGCCAAGCTAACAGGGAGTTTAGCACGGGTTAATTTGGGATTGCTTGTACCTTAACCTGACTAGGATTGTGGTTGCTGGTTGACCAGGCCGTCCAAACCATTTTCTAACATTAGTGATCAGCGGTGAGAATAGGACTTGTGGATATGCAGTGTCATACAGTGATTTGGTGTAGACTACCATACCATATCAAAGACCATTACAAGAATTGTTAATTCTCTTTTTTTTCTCATTTGGTAATTTTCCCAAATTTGATTCCTGCTTCATCTTCTTAGACTTGGGACTCTTTTTGTTGTTGCGCCTGTGATACCTTGCCAGAATATTCCCGGATCTCAACTGCCTCGCATACTACACTGTAAGGGAGCTGAAAGAGTTCTGCAAGGAGAGGGGGCTGGCCATGAAGAAGTGGTCCACCAAGCGGGACCTTTAGACAGCCCTCTAAGCTCTTGAGGAAGCACGCTGGTCAAGGGCTTCAACAGAGGACCTCGAGGCGGATGACTCCTCGGAAGAGTCTGAGGAGGACTACTTTGTTGTTCGAGAGAAAGCAGAGCTCTAGTTACTCCTGGATCCTAAACCACAGGACCTAGGGTGTGATGGCGCTAAGAAGGATGAGGAATAGGAAGAAAAGGACTTGGCAAGGGCTCCAGAGGAGAAGGGGAACCCACTGAGATGGTGTCCCCTGCTGAATCCAATGCAGAAAGCAGCGTTTCCTCCCACACCCTGTCTCTAGAGGAGTTGAAGGACAGATATGCTGAGCGTGACCTGAAGCCTCAGCTGGTCAAACTGGCTGCAGATGAGAGAAAAGCTGAGGCTGAATGTGTGCTGGCGGAAAAGAGGAGGGCTGAGGCTAAGAGAATCTAAGATAAGGAACAATTTGCCATGGAGACAGAACAAAGAAAGGCTAAGGATAAGAGAGCCTTGGAACAGAGAAAGATCTTGTTGGCTCATGAACTGAGACTTAAAGAGCTGGACTTGAGAGCTAAACAGCTGTTAGAGTCCAGCAGGAATGGTGGTAGCCAAAATACAGTGACCAGTGTTGAAGGAAGGGTCCACATACTCAGAGAACTGGTACTTGATTTTGATGTGGGGGATGACATAGACAGATGGTTTGAGGCAAATTAAGGTACTATAGAGATGCACAGGGTCCCAAAGAGGATTGGGCGAGCTGGCCTTTGGAGAGATATACCTAGTGATGGGAGGGACGCCCCACTTGACCTAGAGAAGTGGGACAGGATGAGATATCCCACCATGAAGGAGACCCTTGTCAAGAGATATGAATTCACCCCAGAAAAGTGCCGGTTGAAGTTCATGGACAATCAGAAACTGTCTCACCAGTCCTGGGGGGATTTTGTGGGTTACATGTGTAAGGTACTGGATGGTTGGGTGAAGGGTAGTGAGGGAAACACCTATGATGGGCTGTATAATTTGGTTTCCAGGTAGCACATGTTCAGTCAATGTTTTTCAGAGCTACACCAACACCTATTTGATTGCAAGCTTACTGACCCCAGTGAGCTTGCAAAGGAGGCAAACCTCTAGGTTAGTATCAAGGTGTAAGCTTAGGAGGGGAGGATTTGGTGGGCAGATGCCCAGGATGCCCTTTTTTCCATCCGCAGTGCTTGGGTTGATCCTAGAGGAGGCACAGGCAGGACAACCTGCTTTGTACCAAGAGACGATCCACTGGTGGGAGCTCCACAGTGTCATGGGAGCTGGGTGGGGCAACTGCCCAGGGCACCCTACCAGCCCTGTTTTGTGGGTGTACCACTCCACAGTGGAGTGTACAGAGGCCCAGAAGGAGGGGCAGAAGGTGGAACAGTCCACAGTGGGAGGCCCAGTCGGACAGGGGTTACCAGCTCTGAGAACAGAGCTCCCAAGACTGACCCTTGTGAGGCTAGTTCTGACCGGGGGTCCATGCTCTCTCATAGGGAAAGAGGGCTGGGGAACTGCGCCAGGCAGACTCTTGCGTGACACTGACATAGTGTGTCTTCCTTGAGTTGGGTAGTAGATCCTCCTGGAAGTCCTGGCTTGCCAGGCACATATTCAGTCTCAGGGTACAGATCCTGGGCTGAGTAACCAGTTTCAGGTTACCATCCCTCATCTGGTGGGAAGGAGAGTGGAAGTGGGTTGCGAAACACATGGGGCTACTGACCCCCCCTCTAAGAAACCTCAGAGGTTAGAGATCCTGGGTAGGGCTGAGATCTGGCTGTTTACACTGACAGCTGTCAGTGACCTCTGTTGGTTGCTTTCCTTATGGTTAGAGCTTTCTTTTGGTTGAGGAAGACGCCTGATCCAAGGTGGAATGGACCACATCACTTTGTTAGCCTTGGTGGTAATGTCTGCCTACTGGGATGCATCTGTGAGCAAATTAAGGTTAAGGTGCTACACAGATGAGGTCCACATTAAGGGGAAGGGTTCCCCATGGGTCAGTTCAGTGGCTCTGGAGAGTATAGACAGAGGGGTCTAATTGAATTCGGAGGGACATAAAACTGGCCCGTACCTCTGCAGTAGATGGCCATTGTCCATATTCTATCGTCTAAACAGGGAATCCCATCAAAGTATTGATTAGTTTCCCTTGGCTTTAGGCTGGAGGGGGGTCGTGTTGGACATGTCCCTTTCTGCAGGGTCATCCCCAGTCTTTTTGTATTCCTTCTCCTATTTTTTTGTTGAATTTGTTTTTGTTGGGCCCAGAACTCTGTGTACTTTACCACTGCTAAGCAGGGCTAGAGTGTGTGTGCTCTCTGCTTAAAACGTGTTAGAATAGGCTTATACTCAGTTGGCATGTTTAATTTGCTTGTAAGACCGTAGTAAAGTGGTACTTCATGTGTCCGGAGCCTTAAAATGCAAATGCTTCTGGTGGCCCTGCAGCACTGATTGTGTAGCCCTTTGAATATGTCTCAAGCTGGCCATTGCAGAGCGAGTGTGTGCAGTTTCAACCTATCATGTCGACCTGGCAAAATAAACCTTTTGCAGGCTCAAACCTTCCTTTTCAATACTTATAAGTCACCCCCTAAGGTAGACCCTTGGCAGCCCTAAGGGCAGAGTGCAGTGTATTTAAAAAGTTGGGTGTGTGTCTTTAAGTTTTACATGTCCTGGCAGTGAAAAACTCTTAAATTCGTTTTTCACTTTTGCAAGACCTATCTCTCCCATAGGATAACATTAGAGTTGCCTTATTACATTAATAAGTAGAATTCCCAAATGGGAACAGATAATTGTTTCATGTTTGGTGTCTCTGGAATCCTAATTTAAAATCCTAATTTATGGTGCAGTCAGATTTTAATTTACAATTCTGAAAATGCCACTTTTGAATGTTGGTATTTTCTTGATTTCGCCATTTGGTGACAGATCACATGACTGGGTGTAGTTGGCAGTTGAGCTTTGCGTATTCATCCTAGACAGTCACACACATTGGGAATTTAGGTGACTGGATGGGCCATCACTACCAGGATGGAGGGGAGGAGCTGGGCACAGCCCCCCTTACACTTAAATAGGCTGTGTCTTGTCTTCAAACAAAGGGCCTACCGACCCATCATCGTCACTTCAGCCAGCTTGGAGGCAGGGGAGGGGGGAAATTCCACGCACTTGAAAGACACTGTCTAGAAGCTTTTCTCACCTTCCAGAACCAGGGTATATAAGAAGGACCTCAGACATCACCACTTCAGTACACTTCTGGACCTGTGGATTCTCTGCCAGGAATATGGTCTGCTGTGTTGCTGAAAGGTCTGCCACTCTGCTGGACTGCAACCATGAAGAAGCTACTGCCTTCCTATGCTGACCTGTTGCCCTTTTGCCTGGGTAGGAAGAACTTGACTTATAACCCATCTTGAATCCAGGACCACAGAGTGACTCAACGGGCTAGTCTGCTGGTCCCCCATCAGCTCCTGGACCGGGATTTAGCGAGTTCCTGACCCTCAAGTGGTGATACTTAGGTCCTGGACCCTTGATGTGGCTCAGTGGGCTCTTAAATCAAGCTTTTGGGCTCTTTGCGACCGAGAACAGGCCTGTTTGCACAGGAATCGCGCATCTTGCACCATGAATCAGTGCTAGCCACTTCCAGCACGTCTCTTCGCACATCAAGCATCAATCACCGCAGAGGACTGCCATTGCATGGCTCTAGCCCACCCATCAACGACCCTTGGTTTGCTCCTCCTGCCACGCCGCCCACCACCAGCGAGGCTCTCCTTGCTTCCTGTGTCCCTGCCCAACGCGAAAGGAACTCTCGGCACAACACTTGTAGGTAAAACTGTACTGGGACTAATCTGGGAATGTGTCCAATCCATGGTCCATCGCGGTTCTCAAGAACTTTTAAATTTGACCCGGTCCAGTGCGACCAGATAGCTGCAGTTTTTTTCCTTTTGCTTTCAGGCGACATATTGCAGTTTATTATTTACTAGTTCATAACTCCGGTTCTGGTTTTTCTGGTTTTGGTCTTGTTTTATTTATAATATTAAGTTTTATTTTTCTAACCTGGCGTGGGATTCTTTTTGTGTGGTGTTGTCACTGTTTTACTGTTTGAAGTGTTGTACAAATACTTTACGTATTGCCTCTAAGTTAAGCCTGACTGCTCTTTGCCAAGCTACCATGGGGTTGAGTTGAGCACAGGTTCATTTGGGGTTTGCTTGTGTCTTACTCTGACTAGGATTGTGGTTGCTGCTTGGCCAGGGCTCACGCCCTACTCAACCAACAACACAATATGCTCTGAACCCTCCATGGGCATCTAACCCTCACGTGTGGTCATTGTAATAGTGCAGCTGTAGACTAATGAATATTTTTTTCATTAAGGGATTCACAAATCCTATCCTGCGCCCAGTTCATGGTCTTGAAACTCCACATGCGTGCACTTAGCACATGACCATTTATGGCATGTCGGTGCTCGCAGCAAGCAAGGTTCCATTTGATTGTGCTGGCAAAGTGGTGCATACGGATTGCAAACCCTAAAATACGATTTATCACGCCATGCAGGTCCACTTTGCGTGTCCATGCCTGACTTGATAAATCAGAAGGAACGTGATGCAGTTCAAATCGATGCTTTGCGTTACTCTGCCCTGGGAAGGCGTTCCTTGAGCTTTGCATGGGTGTTCCTACGCAACTCCGATGGATTTTGACTTATTCCCTGATTTACCATTACTGTTAGACCTGGGAATATGCCACAAAGATATGCAGTCTTAAGGGAGGCATAACGAGGACAGGGATGTGGAATTCCTATAGCCCGACGCCCAGGACATATTGTTAGGGGTCAAGGGCAACAAGTTTTCATGTGTATTTTGTCCTTGGGACAAGTAGGCCCAACCCCCTGCAGCACAAACCCTTTGGCTGCCAGTTTGCAGTACCACATTATGGATCAGGGAAGTGCACTGTCTGCAGTTAAGTTAATATTTTTGTCAATATGTTAATGCTGTTCAAACTTGTATTTATTGCTCATTAATTGAAAGATTTATTTATTAGGGCGATTGCTCTAAGTAAATTTGTAAGCTCTTGCTGCATTACTGACAGTGGTTCCAGTGTAATAATGTGCGTACACGTTTTCAAAGTTTAGCAGCATGAGGCTATGTATAATGTTCTCTGAATGCTTTCTGATTTGATGCAAATATTTGCAGAAGCTTGAAAGCAAGATTGATTATTCTTTGCTTTCAAAATAAAATGTTCATAACAAAATGAAAGCAAGGAAAAAACATTTTGCTAAACTACTGTAAAATTTCAGGTACCATTTCTTTGCAGCATCATTTAGTAACATGTCTTAATGCACGCTAGTATTTCCTAAAAATATTCATAATGGAAAATCAGTTTAGCCAGTTTCAAGAAGATTAAGGGAAACAAAAAAACAAGCATTGGCAAAGCCAGTAGGTCTGAAATTGATGGCCAGCTTTTTAGTTTTGTCAATGTGTGACTTGTTTTGGCATGGTTTTTGTAAAACCTTATTGATGTGGGAGCGGCCACGCCCTCACCATTATAACAAACATTGGCAAAATCAAAAATTGTTTTTGGTCTCAAAAAGCACGCACTGCCACAGTAGTTACTGGCACTGAACAAAACTACTTTCTGTGCCGATATGCTCCTTGTGAAAGAGCAGAATGCTGTCACTCACAGTGAAGTCAACCGATACAGAGAGAGTAAGAATTTTACACAAAAGGTCATTGTCAACGCCATACCAAGTCAGGGATTCAATTATTACAGAATGTCTCAAAAGTACACCCATGGTATATGTCCTTACATTAAGTGCAGCTATACAGCTTTCGTGGATTACCAAGAATTTACAGAATTAGGACGAGAAATAGTACTCTTAGAAAATATTTGTGAACTGCATTTTAGCATGAGCAAATATGCATGTGTAGATTTGCTCATGCGAAAATCTGAGTGCTTGCAAGTTCACTTTCCCTCCAACCACTTTTTTTCCCCAACTCTGGAAGAAGGTTTATATCTGCCATTGTCAGGAGTAAATTTCCAACACTTCTCAGTATGGGAAAAGATTAGAGAAGAGTTGTTGGAAACCCTTAAAACATGCAAGTTAGTAGGTTTGCACGGACTCAAAAGGGCATTCTAACCTTGGAACTATTGCTTACCACTACCTTTAGCTCCAGTATGTAGATTTGCGGCAACATAATGGGATTGCAGGTTTTCAAACACCAATTTGGTATGAGCCCTGGCATAATCAGAGAGGCCATATCAGAGCTCTTATATAATTAGATTGCTGCCATAATTTGTCGCCACGCTACATGGCACCAAAGGGACAAGTGGATTTAGTTACAGGAAAAGTAGATTTATGAAGCAACCAGCCCCATGGACAAGTAGATATTTTATTAAATTCCACACCCCTGGAGGAGAAATATATTTATTCCTCCTCGGTACTTTCACTTTCTATGTGTGCTGCATTCTGCAGCACAGATACAAAAAGGAATATGCCTCTCAGGATTGTTTTTGTGCAGGAAGGTGCCCCTTCCTGTGCAAAAACAATCCTGCGTGGAACCCAGGCTCCCTTGCACTATGGTGCAAAGGTGCCTGCGTTGGCACTAGGCAGCCCACTGTCCACCACCACTGAAGATAGGACAGGAATGCGCCATATTGTAATAAATACAGAACATTCCTGCCCTTTCCCATAATGCAGCGCAGCAAGGTGACTTTCTGCACTGTGCTGTGTTACAAGTGCATAAATATGCCCCTCAGTTTTTACCAATCACTTGTCGGGTTGGTTAGCTGGACAGAGTGTTTGGTTTGGTGTTGTACTGTGGTTAGGATGGCAGACACGGTTGTGCTTTAAGCGAGATATCTTGTAGGGTTGGACTGTGGTTCGAATAGCCTATCCCAATGCATAGTGGGTGGTATAGTGTTTGAGGGTGCGCCGTGGCTTTAATGGGTTGCAGGATCCCACCCTGCGTGTCATCTATAAGTGCCATGCATATAATCCGTATAGGATGTCATAGAACCCAAACACCTATTTAAAAATCGTCCGCGTAATAAAGTGACATTTGGCCTCTGTTTTCACTTTGGATAATTGCGTCCTTCTGCTGACTCGCTGGATGCAACCGAGGAACAGGCTGCCAGTGTTAAACTGCTGTAACAGGCCATGCTCGCTGTATCGCAAACTATTACTTTGTAATTGTTCCGAGTCCTGATAAGGAATGCAAATATACACTCATCCCCCACACAGGCTCAAAGAAAACAATAGCAAAACTGTTATTTTTCTCGCTTCTCTTGGGCTCAGTTAGCACGACTGCAAGTTCTTACAAAAAAGCATTTGATTTCATTGTATGTTAAAAGTTTAAAGTGTCCTTCTGCTCCCGGAGAGTCGATAGAGCCCTAACCCCGTGTAATGTGCGCGCAGCTCCACAGAAGGGTGCTCTTAACTAACGCGACAGAGACCACCATGGAAGAACCTCTTAATCCACGCGCGTCCACCCCTCTTTTATTTCTAGAAATGGAGACAATGTCCCCTCCTTTCCTCTTTTCCTTAATTTCTTGACCTCGGGGCCCCTATTGTATTATCGTTCTTGAGATCCCGCATATAATCATCATACATACATGGAGATAGAACCCCAGCCTCATGCAAGTTCTGCTATTTCCTGCAAAGGAGCTTAGAGCTGATTGGCTTCAGTATGAGACAGATGGAACACTGCTTAAATAAATACTAAAATCATGCTGCTAATGTTTCCATTTAGCATCTGCAAAGGAAACATAAATTCACATAGTGTATAAATATCACTTTAGCTACGAAGCATAATACATTGGAATAGATTCATGTTATATTGTCGTTTTGCACATACTGATTTTTGATCATTGTCAAAGCACATTTTCTCATGGTGTGATTTAATTAATCGTTTTTAAAATAAACGTTTTTTATTCTGAAGGCCAGCCTCCAACATGTTAACATTTGACGTGTGTTAATGCTGCTATACTATCAGCCCACATGCACGGCCACCTAGGCATCAGTCTTTGTAATGATTTCAACTACTCTTTACGCATACAATGTCAATAAATAGTGTAAAAATTACATGTATTTAAATGAGCGGCAAGGAGGTTTTCAAAATTGTACATAGTGGGCCTGATTCTCAAAGGTAAACTTACACTTTGTAGTACATTTACTACTTTCTTGGAATTCACAAACTACTTTCGAGTTTTTTGACTGCAATCCCTATACTTATGTGTGCGGAGTTGTCTGCCCAGACTGCGCAGTCTCCAGGTGTGGAGAACTCCGCACTCAGGGCAGAGAACCTTTCACACATAAGCATAGGGAGTGTGGAGTCGTAAAACTTGACATGTAGTTTGTGAGTTGCATTTTGTAGTATATTTTGTAGAACGATTGTAGGAATACAACATGTACTGCAAAGTGCAGTTTGTTCATTAGGTCCCATAATC
This sequence comes from Triturus cristatus, assembly GCF_964204655.1. Taxonomy (NCBI): domain Eukaryota; kingdom Metazoa; phylum Chordata; class Amphibia; order Caudata; family Salamandridae; genus Triturus; species Triturus cristatus. The sequence continues at coordinate 859,543,423 of NC_140581.1, read as the reverse complement.
TTAACTGAGAAAGCAAAAGACAATCAATAGATCTGGGTCAAATCCATTGTTCTTTTGCTCACCATGCCACCCCAATTTAGACACAGCCATATGCAAATCAGTCTTGACCCTGTGCCTCATGGGAACAGTCCAGCCCAAACTGCCACGCCAGGTCCTCCCTAGACCGGAAACAAACATCCTGGGACTGGTTTTGGAGCTTTACCCCTCATCAGCCAAGCTAGCTTGAATCCAGTGACACAGTGAGCCCGGGACCCATGTCTGGGCATACCGGGCACACTTAGGGTGAGAAAGCAAAAGACACACAGATGATGGCCGGAATGCAGAACAAATCAAATATTCACCCCCATTCAATAGATCTGGGCTAAATCTATTGTTCTTTTGCTCACCATGCCACCCCAGTTTGGACCAAGCCATATGCAAATTAGTCTTGACCCTGTACCTCATTGTTACAGTCCATCCTGAACTGCCAAGCCAGGTCCTCGCTGGACCGGAAACAAGCTTCCTGGGACCTGTTTCGGGGCATCACCCCACATCAATCTTAACCAGCACATCCTGCTGAATTAATTGCTATGTAGCACTAAACCTCCCTATTCATAAACATCCACACACCTTCCCCTGATTTCTTTGGTGTGAGGGCAGGAGTTTATCAAAGCATAAACTCTGAGACATGTTCCGAGAACAGTTCACAAAACACATACAAAAGTATTGAATTAAAAAAATCATTGTCTATAGAAAACGTTTCCTCTTCCCATTCTGTCCACAATTTAGTAAGCAAAATCCATACAATGTCTTTAGAGGATACATAACAAGGAACACGTCACCACAATACAAAGGAGCCTGCATTTCCTGTACTAAAACTTGTCTTTTACTTGCTTGTTACAGTGTTGAGGCAATATTGATAGATACCTGAAAAAAGAAAGCTGCTCAACTCCAATAAGTTATTACAGTTGAGTTGTGATGTTACAATGCTGTTGGCAGAGTCGGCTGACAGCGTGAAGGGCAGTTCAAGTAGTAGAATTATGTTCCACTAGAACGAGTTTTTCAGCTCTTCTGAGCTGCTTTTGCAAGTTAACAATCATTAGTAGAAAAGAGACATTTATGACTGCCATAGTTCATTACATGAAAGCAGGAATCTCGCTCTCTGCATAAACAGCAACACACTTCAACTGGCCATCTGATCTGCAACGCCTTTTGGCATTCCTCTGATGGTCAATTGCTACTTCACATGCTGTTTAATCGGGAGTCATTACATTGCAGTAAGTATTTTGGGGGTACCTTTTTCTTTGCTCCTTGAAAGGCAAGTGAAGTCTTGCAGGCCTGCTACCCACTGCCTGGGGCCTAGGTAAGTCACCCCTCTAGCAGGGTGCACTAGCCCTCAGGTGAGGGTACAGAGACAAGAGCCCTGTACCCCTACAGTGTCTAAGTCCATTCTTGGACATTGTTAGTTTAGTAAAGTAATAAAGGGTATATGGTCAGGGAGTTGGTCATTACGAACTTCACAGCTCCATATTGGCTTTGCTAAATAAAACCTGGGAAGTTTGGTAGCAAACTTCTCAGCAAATTAAACTCACATTGATGCCAGTGTGGGATTTAATGTACAAGTCTAGTGAAAGATACTTCATTAATATAATTAGCCCTGCTGTGAGGACGGAGTGCTGCCCTGCCCAAAACAACTGAAGCCCTTGAAACTGTCTAAACAGTCTGGGACGCGAGTCCCAGAGTTGGAAGACAAGTGTAGAACTCTCACTAAGTAATTGATGGGCAGGGAAATATCAAGGAGGAACAATCATGAAGACATAAATAGTTCAATTAATTAGGAGAGAAAACAACAACACATCTTCCTCCTTCAAATATAAACTAATGAAGCAGACTCTTTAATGCAAAAATGAAGTGTAACAGTAAAACAGTATGGAGCCAAGAAAGCTCAAGCAACATTAAAGACTTTTTTAGGCAACTTTAATGAAGTGTCTGATTTCCTGATGTTATCACTCAAAACGTCTACATCAGAAGACTTCTTGATAATAGAAGTACTCTTAATAATGTGACCAGAAGTACTTGAATCATTAAAACTGGATAACTCATTGCTTTTCTTCTCACACTTGCCTGCACTTGACTATATGGAGGGCTGCATAACTTTCACATACTGTGGAAAAGGAATGATTAGGAGAAAGGATCATTTCATGCAATATCTCAAACTCTGCTGAAGAACCAGGATTTTTGGTAACATCTATAGTCCTTTAAACTTAACCTAGTGTTTGCAATTCCCACCACACTCCAGTGCTAAGTTTGGCCAAAGTTTTAACAAGTCTCGCAATTATGTAAGACTTAGAAAAGTTGGAGAAACCATTTTTTCACTTGACAAGGTCATCTAATTTTCACACAATCTCTTAGTGACAAACTTCCCTTGGATTTCTGCCGTTGCTGATCAACCTGTTTCAGAATCAAATCTTGAAACTTGGACTTGACCCTTTGATAAATGCTCTTCAAATTCAAAACATCTAATGTTTTTGACCCCCCCATGATTTAATACTGGTCTAATTGTACTTGCCTTTGACACTGTGTTGAGTGCAATGAGACGCCTAAATTATATCTGCAATACATTTTGTAACATCCATCTTGCATGCTGCGGCTGACTATTCTCACCACCACTACTCTGTTAAATCTTTCAACCAAACCACTCATATGAGTTGTGTATAAAGCTGTTTTTATGCAAAATGTTTTCTAAGAAAATATGCTTGTAATTTGGAGGATGTTAATTGCACCTCATTGTCAGACACGATTTGTTCAGGAAACCCTCTCTTAAAACTCATCCAAAAATTCTATGGCAGTATCTGTGTATGGTTTACTTATCTACTTGATCCATGTCCATTTTGAGAAGTAATCTAAAAAAAACAAGGCACATACCTTCCTATTAGACCATACATCATATGGACCTAAGATAAATATCCATGATCAGTTTTTTCCATGGTCCCTCCGGCAATTCCTACTGTAATTTTTCAAAAGGTATACTTTTACAGGATTTGCCAGAATTAGTACAGAGTTCACACTCTTACAAATTCTTCAACTTGTGGATTCATAAACGACCACCAGAAGTTTTCTTTCACTCTTCTCTTTTTCAAAGTCTCACCAAGATGCCCTTCTTCTGCCAATAAAGCAATACAATTTCTAATCTCTCTCAGGGGCACAACAAACCCTTCTTTAAACAAGGTATTACCTGATAAGCAGTCAGAAGATAGGTTTCTCTTGTGGACAACCCACAACACAAAAACTTGTCACTTTCTTGAGCAAATCATTATTAAGCATATCTCTCTCCCAAAGTTACGCACCACAAATTTACAATATTGTCAACCGTGGCAACCACAGGTTTCTAATGGTTTGGAATTCTTTTGGCCAAACTTTTAATCAAAAAGTTAATATAAATAATCTGCAACAATATTTATATTTAACATCAAAATGATATTCATATACATTTGACAGAATTCTAACTAACCCCGAAGAGGTCTTACCTGCACCAGTATTGTTCAACAACAAGAGTAATGGCTTGTGATCCTTTTTAAAAGTAAATTTTCTAACTCAAAGGTATGTTGTGAAGTGTCTAAATGCCCAAGTACATGCTAATCCTTCTTTTTCAGTAGTTGAATAATGTTTCCCAGACTCAGTTTATGGTCTTGCTGCAAAATAAATGGTCTCTACTCCCTGATAAGTTTTGAGACAAATTGGCACCAATTACCTCCCCACTGGCATCAACAGCTACCACACATTGTGCTGTAAGGCAATACTGGGTGTGCATTAAAGTTAGATTTTTTCGAGATTATGAAATGCCTGCCTTTGAACATGGTCACATTCATTGTTATCCTTTTTTTAACAAGTTTGGAATGGGAGCTGCAAGAAAAGCAAAGTTATTGATAAACCTAGAATAAAATTCACATAACCCTAAATATGCAACAAATCCTTATTGCTTCGTGTTTTTATGTTACTGATAGCCTCCAAAATATTTGTTTTTGGATGAATACCGCTCTTATCAATAACATGCCCCAAATATTCAACCTCTTGTACCAAGAAATTGCCATTTCCCATCTAAAGAGTCATGACCCTTTCTTGTAAAGTATCCAGAACTTTAGTTAACCTGATATTTTAATTTTCAGTGGTACCAGACTAAACTAAGATGTCATCTGGAAAAGCTGTGACACCTTCTTGGTCACCCAATTAAGATAAACATAAGTTTTTGAAGAACTGATGCAGCCAATGCCAGGCCAAACAGAATCCACCTGTATCGTAATGCACCATTACGAGGCATAAATGTGGCTAAGTAGCGAAAGGGCTCTTCTCATTTTATTTGTTAGTATGTTGATTTGAGATCTAGTGGCGTAAGAATTTTAATCCTTTCAAAACACAGCTAATAATTTTTGTATTTTTGGTATTAGGTGACTGTATATTACAGTTTGCTTATTGATCGATATCAAATCATCACAGAGTCTTATTTATCCCATTTGTTTGCGTACCAGAACCACAGGAGTTATCCATTTGCACAAGTCTACCGGTTCAGTTACTCTAGCAGATTACAAATCTTTTGAATGGCAACTAAATTCCTTCCTAGCACCCAATGGAGCAGCCCTCGAATAATGCGTAGTATGAATAGGAATATCCTTCAGCTCCATTTTATGAGAAAACCCCATCATTTTGCCCAAGATCTCTGCAAAACACTGAATTTATTGTAGCTATAATTTCTTCAGTACCTCTACTAACGACAATACAATAAACAGGGCAGTCAGCAGACGGATTAAGAAGCATTCCTACATTTTCTTGGTGTCCCCTATGAAGAATGTGTTGATCCCATTGGGAAACATACAGTCATCCTAATATCAAATGGGATAGATGATACGAAAAACAAGAATTGAAAAAGTTTATCTGCCACAGCCAAATACAATGACATCTCCTTTTTTTAGAGGTATATTCCTCCAGTCCTTTTTTTAAAAGGCGTCTGGCTAAAATTAAAAGTGTGAACCAACGTCAACAAGCACCAGGGTAGAAATGTCACCATTTACTAATTTGTATGTTGGAGTTTTGCATGGCTCTAAATCTGTATTGCAATACTGAACATTTCTGATAGATTGTAAAGTTCTCTATCCCTTGGTGTATTTCTCATCGCTTCCAGGTTGCCCTTCTTTACAGAATCTTCAACCACCAATATGAAACTATCTCTTTTCCCACTTAAATCATTGTTGTCCTTGGTTGCTTCATATACTGAGCTGACCATGTGTTGTGATTTACACACTGATGGGAAATAACTTGTTTTGCCACATTTAAAACATTCCTTGTTATATTCGGGGCAGTTATTTCTGTGAGGAACATGTTTTACTGCACATCTACTACATCTTCCTGCCCTTCTTAGGCAGAAATTAAACATTTAGGGGCCCATTAAGATGGCGGGCGGAGGCACCACCGCAGTGCTGGAGGTGGCGGAAAATGCCATTTGCCGCACGCCAGCAGCGGTCCTCACGCTCGCCATATTAGTATGGCCAAACATAGCCCATTTCCCGTCTGCCGCGGTGCGACGCGAACCACCATCAAAAAGCACCCGCCACCGCGGCGGTGAGAGCTAATGGAGACCCACTGCCGTGAAAATGACGTCCCGTCTGCATAAATAAATAAATAAAAACTAAGTTCGAGGCATGTGGGCTGCTGAATTCATATCTGTGCATAGATCGCCGCCTAGTGTTGGGTCCGGATGATTGCACATTGTTGTCCTGGAAGAGTCTTCGAAGTATCACGAGATAGGTGGCTCCTCCCCTGGACTACAGTGCGCATGGGCATCCTCTCCATCCTTAGATTGTTTTTTTCCGCCATTGGGTTCGGATGTGCTTATCTTAGCTCAAGTTAGGAAAATTTAGTTTAAGGCCAAAAGGCCTTTAGTTCTCGTCGGTACTGTTCCCGTTCGGTATCGACCAGTTTCTTTAGTGCTTTAGCACCTTCTTCAAGCTTTTCGGATCCGCTTGGTCCAAACATCGAACTTCGATCGACGATGGAATCGAGGACTCCCTTCAAGAGATGTCCTTTATGCCACACGAAATACCCACACATCGACGTCCACCCGGTATGCAACAAATGTCTCTCATAGGATCACGATGAGTCGAAATGTATGCGCCCGGTTCCGATCGAAGAAGACTCTCTGGAATCGACGGGCAGCGAGATTGGAGGGCAGCAATCGGCGCCTGCCCCGGCCAACATCTTTAGCACCGAGGACGAAGACGCCGAGAGCGTGGGAGACGTAGACTCCAGCCCCGCTTCCGAACACGACTCCCAATCAGAAGACGACGATGGGGTGATCTTTCAGGGAGAAGAAGTCGTCGAAGAGGTAGGAGACTACGATGAGGCCCTTGGGGCCGAGGAAGATAGCTCCAGCGAAGAGCTAGGCCAACCCGTCGATACGGAGGCTGAAAAACTTACTCGTCATAAGGCTCAGGTCGAGGGATCGCCTACGGGCCTTACCCAAGACCAATCTCACAGTTCTTCGGCCCCGCCTCCAGGCCCGGCCTCGAATATTTCACAGGAGCCATTATTATCGAAGACGACTGGCTTCCCTTCAGCGAAACCGAAACCGTCCATCGCACCGGTTCCATCGAAACCGAAAGTGAAAATGGTTGCGATCGGCTCGACGGCCTCGAAGCCCTCCACTCCTTCGACGCCGGCAAAGGTCATCGGCTCCGAACGCGCCAAACGAGATTTCGGTGCCGAGCTCACCGCAGCGGATCGGGGCGCCGAGCCGAAGAAGAAGGCCCTCGGCACCCACACAGCCCCTCGGCCTCTGGCACCGAAGATTACGGCCCAAACCACCAAAGTCAAGGTGGCCAACCCGTCTGCATCGACGTCGAAGACGGCGGCGCCTGCCAAGTCATCGACTCCGACAAGCGTCGATACCTCCCTTCGGATCGACGACCCAAAGACTGCAAAAAAGTCAGATGCCGCTTCGACGCCTACCTCTAAGGTGCCAATCGGTTCCAAGGCGCCCTCTGCGTTCACCGTGCAACAGGTCTCAGAATCGTTGCAACGCATCAGGGACCGGGCAACCCTCCACTCTACGTCGGGCCCCGAAACGCACAAGAGCGCAAAATCACCCTCGGCGCCGGCGAACATCACGTTTGGATTGCCGCCACACACGGCGCCGAAAATGTTCCAGATTCGGACACGTGTCCGCCAAACACAGTCCCCATCCACTGGACAAACCGATATCGAGCCTTCACGGGCACACTTTGTCGACGCCGACACTGGCAGGTTGATGCTCCACAAGCGGAAAATCACGCCAGAGAGGGGATTGGACTCCTACAAAATTCCTCTCAAACACAAATTGCCGGCAGGATCAGAACCAGTGCTTCATTAACACTTACAACCCTTCCATCAGGATCCACCGTCCTTTTCTCCTACGCATTCAGAGACAGACGCAGGAGAGGACTATGTAGGGGATGATACCACCTACCCTGGGGATATCGATCCTGATGATCACTTGCAGGACCCAGATCAGGCATGGGATGACCCCACCGACCAGGGTATCGCACCAGATACTCCTGACACGCAGCTTTATAACATAAAGACATCTCCCACAGAGGACACTGCTGCCTTTAATGCCCTCATAGAACGGGCTGCTGCCAATCATGGAGTGGAACTCCATTCTGACACTGTAGAAGAAGACTTCTTAGTGGACATTTTCGCCTCCTCTGAAAAAGCTGTAAAAACTCTGCCAATGTTAAAAGGAGTTCTAAAACCTGCAAAAGACATTTTTAAAGAAACAACCAGGGCACGGGTGCTGAACCCCAGAATCGAAAAGAAATACAATCCTGCACCCGGAGACCCTATGTACATTAGAGGTCAGTTACCTTTAGACTCCATGGTTGTTGCTAATGCTCGCAAAAGAGCCCACTCACAAACAACGGGTGATGCTCCTCCCCCAGACAAGGAGTCCAAAGTGCTGGAGACATCAGGCAAACGGATTGCAGCGCAAGCGGCAAACATCTGGCGCATTGCCAACACACAGGCACTCCTGGCCCGTTATGATAGGTCCCACTACGACACACTAGAATCACTGCTACAACATTTGCCAGATGAATATAAAGAGGCAGCGGAGCTCCTTATCAGAGAGGGACAACTCCTTACCAATGCATCCATCAAATGCGCACTGGATGCAGCCGACACTGCGGCCAGGGCAATCAACACCAGCGTCATGTTGAGGAGGCACGCATGGTTGAGAATCTCAGGCTTCAAGCCTGAGATTCAGAACAATATCTTAAATCAACCGGTCAACCCGGACTATTTATTTGGCCCTGAAGTTGACACTACCCTCTGACACTGACACTGCAAAATCAATGGGGGCTCTCCAAACGCAGCAGTTTCGTAGTGGCTCCTTTCGTCGCCCCGGGAATAGAGGAGCAGCTAGAGGTCAGGGGTCACAGCAGCAGTACACTAAAGGGGGCACACAAAGTAACTATGATAAAACCACCAGAGGTGGATATCGTGGATCCAGCACCAAAGGCAGAGGACGTGGGTACGGCAACACCAGGTCCTCACCCAAAAACAAACAGTGACGCCCTCTCCCAGCCCCCCGACCACATAACACCTGTCGGGGGGAGACTACAACAGTTCCTGTCAGTCTGGAAAACCATCACCACAGACAGGTGGGTCAGGGACATTATCCAGCACGGTTACTGTCTCGAATTAACGTCCACTCCACCCAACATACCGCCTAAGCACCGTCCTATGTCCGTAGAGCACTTGGCATTATTGCAGCAGGAAGTGCTAAGTATGCTGCAAAAAGGTGCAATAGAGGTCGTGCCCGTCAACCAACAGGGGACAGGGGTGTACTCTCTACTTCTTAATCCCAAAAAAGGACGGTTCGCTCAGACCTATACTAGACCTGAGACCCCTCAACCACTACATTCTCTCAGAGCATTTCCATATGCTCACCCTACAGCAGGTTCTACCGCTCCTCAGTCAGGGAGACTTCCTAGCCACACTAGACTTAAAAGATGCGTATTTCCACATACCCATCCACCCTTCACACAGGAAATATCTCAGGTTCACTATTCAGGGGCATCACTATCAGTTCAAAGTTCTCCCCTTCGGAGTAACGACAGCACCCAGGGTCTTTACCAAGTGCCTAGCAACAGTGGCTGCACATCTACGGAGACAACACATTCACGTCTTCCCTTACCTGGATGACTGGCTTGTTCAGGCAAAGTCAGCCCAGCAATGTGCCAGCCACATGTCCCTCACCATTCACCTTCTTCACAGTCTGGGATTCTCACTAAATTACCCAAAATCACATCTCCAACCCGCACACGTACGACAGTACCTGGGCGCGACCATAAACACTCTGGCAGCCACAGCTCAGCCAAATTTAGTGAGGATCAACAGCATGCAACTGCTGATCTCAAAGTTCAAACCTCAACACTCCCTTCCTGCGCGAGTGTTCATGCAGTTGATAGGCATGATGGCCTCCTGCATCTTCATAGTCGCGCACGCGAGACTACATATGCGCCCGCTTCAGGAGTGCTTGGCACGTCAATGGAATCAGGCTCACGGACAATTAAAAGACCTAGTGTTGGTGAGCGGTCAGGCATACAACTCTCTGCATTGGTGGAATCCACAAAACCTTTGCAAGGGCCGACCGTTCCACGAGCCTGTTCCACAAATAATACTGACCGCGGACGCCTCTCTCCTGGGTTGGGGAGCTCATGTACTCACTTACACAGTGCAGGGACTATGGACGACACAACAAAAGAAGATGCACATCAACGTTCTGGAACTGATGGCAATCTTCCTAGCCATGAAGGCATTCAAAGTACACTTGTGCAACAAAGTCGTGTTGATCCGGACGGACAACATGACTGCCATGTACTACATACAGAAGCAGGGGGAACGCACTCTCCACAGTTGTCTCATCTGGCTCAGAGCATGTGGAAGTGGGCCATTCAGAGGAACATATTCCTCATGGCGGAACACCTCCCCGGCAAGGACAACCAGATGGCGGATCTGCTCAGCAGACACAGCCACCAGATGCACGAGTGGGAGCTACATCCGTCAGTACTCCAACCGTACTTCCAACGGTGGGGTCATCCAGAGATAGACCTATTCGCCACAAACGAAAACGCAAAATGCCAAAGCTTTGCCGCCAGGTTCCCACATCCGCAGTCACAGGGCAATGCGATATGGAGGACCTGGTCCGGCAGATTTGCGTACGCTTTTCCCCCAGCGCCATTGATACCGCTAGTGGCACGCAAACTGCGACAACACTCACTGACACTCATCCTAGTTGCTCCCACATGGGCGCGCCAACCATGGTACACCACCTTTCGAGAACTTTCCGTGGTGCCGCATCAAAGGCTGCGGATCAAACCCGCACTTTTAACGCAGAACCATGGCGAAATTCAGCACCCAGATCCGCAACAGCTGAACCTGGCAATCTGGCTCCTGAAGTCTTAGAGTTTGGATACCTAAACCTGCCACCTGACTGTATGGATATCATCAAGGAGGCCAGAAGACCCACTACCAGAGCTTGCTATGCGGCTAAATGGAAGAGGTTTGTCATTTACTGCAACAACAATGACATTAACCCGCTGGACGCATCCATTCAAAACATCATCTGTTACCTCTGACACTTATACCGCTGCAATCTGGCATACAACTCAATATGTATCCATTTAACCGCGATAGCAGCCTATCTTCAAAACAGGCAGCACCTCTCTTTATTCAGAGTGCCTGCCATCAAAGCCTTCTTGGAGGACTCAAATGAGTAATTCCCCCAAGACACCCTCCGGCACCGGTGTGGAACCTCAATGTGGTCCTCACCAGATTAATGGGTCCACCCTTTGAACCTCTCCATTCATGTGAGATTCAATTCCTCACCTGGAAAGTAGCTTTCTTAGTGGCAATCACTTCGTTAAGAAGAGTTAGTGAACTCCAGGCACTAACCATTCAAGAGCCATTCATACAGGTTCACGCAAACAGAGTTGTACTACGTACCAACCCCAAATTCATGCCCAAAGTGATATCGCAGTTCCACATGAATCAAACTATTGAACTGCCTGTTTTCTTTCCAAGTCCACAAAATGTAAAGAGGGCCCTCATGTACTATATAGACAGAACTAAGGACTTTAGGAAAACAAAACAACTTTTCGTTGCCTTTTCTCCACAACACAAGGGCAACGCCATTTCCAAAGCAGGGATAGCCAGATGGATCGTTAAATGTATTCAAATTTTCTATCAAAAAGCTAAACGCACATTAACGATTCCCCCACGAGCCCACTCAACACGAAAGTTAGGGGCGTCCATGGCTTTCCTAGGAAACATTCCTTTACAGGAAATCTGTAGAGCAGTCACATGGTCCACTATACATACATTTACCAAACACTACTGCGTAGATGTACACTCAAAACAGCAGGCATCTGTAGGACAGGCTGTTCTCAAAACTCTTTTTCAGACTGCTGCAGCTGGCACGGGCAGCCGCCACTAAGGGAGGGACTGCTATATAATCTATGCACAGATATGAATTCAGCAGCCCACATGCCTCGAACTGAATATGCTACTTACCAGTATGCATCTGTTCTTGGCATGTAGGGCTGCTGACATTCATATCGCCCACCCTCCTCCCCGGCGCCTGTAGCGGCTGCAGCACTCAGAATTACTGTATAAGCATGGTCATCACTTTCTGTATCTACTCCATCACTGCCACAATGGCGAAAAACAATCTAAGGATGGAGAGGATGCCCATGCGCACTGTAGTCCAGGGGAGGAGCCACCTATCTCGTGATACTTCGAAGACTCTTCCAGGACAACAATGTGCAATCATCCGGACCCAACACTAGGCGGCGATCTATGCACAGATATGAATGTCAGCAGCCCTACATGCCAAGAACAGATGCATACTGGTAAGTAGCATATTCATTACATTGCGCGCGCTGCATCGCAAATGGCGTTGCAGGGCGCGCAACGTAATTTGTTTTATTTATTTATGTACTTACCTCCGGTCGGCCGTACGCCGGAGTTTACTACCCCCCACCCTGCCCCTCCCCCGTCCCCCCGCAGCATTCCCACTACGAGCCGCGATTGCACACCAACCATCAAAGTTAACATGGTGTCATAGTGTACCACATGCATGCACATGCACAATCCTGACAAATGAGAGGTCACATATGAGTGGAGAAAACCCCAAGGATGCAACAAAACAAGCCCAGGAACAAGAATAGCCCTAAGTGCATGTGACAGACACACAAGTAATGCACACTACACTGGCAACACACATCTGAATGAATCACAACACAATAACAAAACACACACACTGACATGCAAATAAAACCTCACTCATAGTATTTGTCATCTGCAAGAGACAACACAGGCCAAACACTGCACACATCCACATCAAACACACAACAGATGCACATGCCAATACATCACAGTGCTGAAATTCACCGCAGTTACATTTCTGGACGCGGCGGCTGCATTCCCGGCTGTGTTCTCGGCGGCTTCACGGCCTCACAGTTTTGGTGAGGCGAAAACGGACGCCAAGGACTGCTGCGGCTGCTGAATTTTTGCCGCGTTTACCTTTCTGGACGCAGCGGCTGCATTCCCGGCCGCGTTCTCGTTGGCTTCGCAGCCCTGTGGCTTTCCCGCGGCTGGAATTGGAGATCTACTCCCGCCAGCTGGATATTGATTTGCAGGGGCACGGGGCCATAGAGAGTTTGGTTTTTGCTGTTTGCTGGTCGGCTGTTCGGCTGGGAGTGGAGGATCTGGCCGGGTTTCACCTGTGGCAACAGCTGCTTGGAGGTCCTGCATGGTGTTGGGGCCCAGCGATTAGAAAAGTGGAGAACTGGAAGAGGCGTGGTTTTTCTCCGACTAACAAACAGACAGACACGCTACAAAAAGAACAGATAAAACATGAGCTTGTGACTTTTTGAACCCTAGAAATTCTGGAACATTAGCTAACTGGGGCGCCTAAGCTGGTCAGTGGCTAAATCTGGGACATTGAAACCTACCTGTTTTTTTTTTTGGCTGTCCTGTTGCTGTTGCTCTCCCCCTCCCGCCGCCGCATTTGCAAACACCGCCGCCGCCGTGCGAAAGGGACTCCATTTCCCAGGCTCCTAAGCGCCGGAAGGCAGAACCCGGAAACGCAGCTCACCTCCCGCGTCGCGGGAACAGCGTGCAGGCAGCACCGGGCTAAGCCCGGGCAAAGGGCGGGCCCTCTGTGGCCCGAGGAGACTGGGCTGGGCCAGTGACCCTGGACCATCATCAGACGAAAGACTAAGGAATTGTAAGCCCTTCATATTAATCATTGTCTCGATCTTTTACGGTTCTTCTTTCTGGGGCCCCCTTGATATTGTCTAACAATATATCTTGTCAGTCATAACCCGTGGCTACATTTGTATGTTTTGATTTTCCCTTAGTTGATTTTTTATAATCTCATCACCTTTAGCCAGGATCGCTCCTGTTTTGCATATGCTTGAAAACAGTCCATATAAAATGACCAAACGTGAAACGAGAAGTAAGGCCGCGGTTGGGGGGGTAAAGTTGACGGGAACACTCGATGACTTCGTAGTACGCACTAACTTTCTGAAAGATCAGGGGATAGTACTAATGGAGAGAAGGGTATCCCAAGACCTAGCATTTGCCAGGAGGTAATTGTTGGGCAACATAGCTGTGGCACGTAGCCCTGAAAATGCTTTATCTGAATCTGCCCCCCTGCAGACATATGCGGAGGAACATAATATCGCTGACACTCACCCGGCCCTCCAAAATCCGAACCCCTCTGGTCCTCAACCATTATATTCCATGGAAAAAACCACGACTGGGGTATATTTAGACACTCAGGCTGAGTCTTTAAATAGACAATTGAGAGGAAAAAGGCAGGGGGCAATTCCAAAAAATAAGCGTGCTAAAAATAATAAGTGGATTGGCAAGAAAGTCAAAGTCAAAGTAGCTAAGACGGGTGGTACCAGAGAGGAGAGTAGCAAAGAGCCTGCGGGTGAAATAAATGGGTCTGACTCCGAGAAAGAAGAGGGCGGGTACAAGACAATGCCCTTGGCTATTATAGATGACACTACACTAGATGATACATTAGCTGATATTTTTTCTAAGAGTATTACTGCTAATAGTACAGGTGTACGTGTAGAAAGGGAGGACCCTTTGATATATACCTTGACAACGCTAATTAAATCTTTACTTACTCCCTTAGAAGAGAGGCTTCATGGCATAGAGAAGTTATTCCAGGCGTTGCAGAAAGATATAAAAGCACAGTATAGTAGCCAGGAAAAAAAAGGTAAATCATGAAATCGTACCGGTGGATAAACCGCCGATAATCAATAATAAATGGGCGGAAGGGAAAAAAAGAACCCTTAAAACCCCCCTCCCTAAACCCGTGCAAAATACCATCGGCCCGGTAGTAAGTATAGATGGTTTCAAACCAACCCCGGCTACCGAAGCAATCTTATGTACAACAGTTTCCCCCTGTGCACCCACTCATAACCCCGATAAAGTACAACATGAGAATCCCGAAAAACGTAGAAGCATCAATTTACCACCAGATGCATGCCCCTACGTGGTAATCGTAACAGGGGTCCCGGAATTGGTTCCTCAAACTACGGAACCCTTCGAAGCACTTAGAAATAAGGTGATACATTGGTTAAATTCTAATTACCCTATACCTTCAGCATTAGCCAGTAACATCTTAAAGGTTCAAAGGGTTCCTTGGGTGGGTTATAATAGGAAAAGATCACAGGGGGACTGTGTGGTCATAACTTTTGAAAACCCGCGAACAGTAGATGACATCTGTCGGGGGGTTCCTAGAAATGAGGGTTTGTCGATTATGGCTAGACCTCTGTCTTACTTTTATACGCCAGCTGAACAGCCAGATAACAGATGGAGCTGGACCAGGGACGTGAATTGTCCCAGGGAAGGGTGGAGGCATGATATGTATAGGGACCCAAATCCCAATAGTCAGGGAGGGAGGGGAGATGACAGATGGACCCTAATACAGCAGAGGGCTGGGAGCAATCAAAAGGGTGGCCGGCAGTATTGCAGAGAATGGCCAGGCGTACAGTTTGTTCCACCTTTCTACCCATGCCATAATAGGTTCAGCCCACTGGAGATGGTTGACTGACGCCCGGAGCATGAAGAATTTCTTGATCCGTTGTCATCTGTAAACATTCCTTTAAATTCATTAGTGAATAGTTCATCACAGGAAATGTCTGACACGATTATTAGTAGTGTGAGTAATAAGACATTGTCAGTAACTAATGAATTGGCTAATTCGTCCAAAATGGTGGTGAAGGAGTATGTTAAATGCAAAAAGGGATCATGCCTTAAAAGTAGCCAAAATCAGATCTCCGGGCCAATAGAAATCCCGGGTAAAACTACGTTTGAAATTAATGGGATTGATAGGGGTTATGTTGACATGGATGAGACAGTAATACCTAGTCATAAAGAAACCTGTACCATGATGTTTTGGAATGTGGCAGGCTTAAAGCAGAAAATTTCTAATCCCTCTTGGGAAACTGTCATAGATAGTATGGATATTGTGGCCTTGCAAGAAACCTGGACCATTGAGCCCATACATTTAATTGGTTATAAAACTTACTGCACTCCTGCAGTAGGAGGAACACAAGGGAGACCTAAGGGCGGTCTAATTACATACCTCTCAAATTGCATACCATATGAGAGGGTTTATTTCCACTCAGAGTGTAGTTTCTATCACAAAATAGTGATAGATACTAAAACTGGGACCAGTTTTATTATTGTTAACTTCTATAACAATATCCCAAGTAGCGCAATTCAGGATATTGTGAAAAGGTTAAATGATGATCTAAAAGGCGAAATAGACAGTAAGGAGAGGGAAGTAATCCTATGGGGGGGGATTTTAACTGTCATCTTTGTAATAAGGGTCAAAAAGGAATTTGTGGTCTAATGCTAGAGCAAGTAGAAATGGGTGGTGAGCGCACTCGTTTTTGAATTGTAAAGCAGAATTTAACGGTATGCGTGCAACATTGCCATATGCTTGCGTGGCACGTGAAATGAACTGAGGGAGTGGCCTAGTGTAGAGATAACTAGGGCTGCAATGTGCACTGCTGTAAAGTTGTTTCAGTCATTTAATTCAATTAACATACAATTCACAAAATCATATACAATTTTTTGATAGGCGTTTCTATGATTACACAGTATACATAATCATTCAATATGTGTACACTTGTACATAAATGTTAAACAAAAGTTGAAAATCAAATAACATTACAAGCACCCAATGCATTTCGGGACATTCATGGTCCCTTCATCAGGGGTAAGCTGTTGAAAGAAAGGAGAAAATATCAAAATCTGCACGTTGCGTGATCATTAAATAGTAATTGAAGCTAAAGGTGAGGTATACGATACCTTTGGGAATTGATTCGAAATTCGCAAGTTCGCGTGTTCATTCTCTAAAGAAACAGTATGAAATAAATTGAAGAGAACTGATCCCTCGTATTATTCGTCATTCAGTTCAAAGAGCATTGAAAACCCAATTTCGTACCTGGTCTGTGTATTTGGTTCTATATGTTTCATATCGCGATGAAGATAGGGGTCATAGGGGTCTGTAGAACAAATAAGAACTAAGTTTTAACTGATCTGTGTGAAAAGTAACGATAGTCAGTGCTGTGCTTAAAACGTGGCTCACCTTGATTAAAGGAGTTCTAGTGGAAATGAAACCGTAAGACGTGAAGAGAACCGGGACCGGAGTTGATTGTGACCGAAGACCGTAAGGAATCTAAAATGAAAGGGTAAAACCTTTATCCTCAGCTGAGGATAAATGCTAGGGCCAATAGTTTCAAAACTTCAAATGGATGAGGGGAGATGTGCTTACCGAGTCGGAAAATACAAGTAACGGCGTATGCATCCACGAACGCTCTCGATCGCAGGTTTACTTCCTGGTCAGTTTCAAAGGAGTTTATACGTCACACCGTAAGGGTGAACACTATAAAAGGACTAAGCTTCTGCCGACTGTAAGGCGGAAGTGGATAATCCTGATCTATGTTTATGAAAGTAAACCCCGTAGATAGTTTACGATCATGAGCCTAGGTAAAGTATTTAAACGTATGGATGGTAAAAGTAATTCTCTGAATAAAAATTTTTTTGGGGGACAACGGGGCTGTTGAACTGACATTTCTTGTGTAGGTTTGCCCCTCCTAATAAAGTTTTACAAAAAGTCGAAAAAAATAATAAGAATGAAAATTGATAATCCTGGAAGTGACATAACGTGCTCACCGAAGGAAAATGAAAGGTATGGTGCTGGTGAGTATTGTTCTATGCAATTATGTTTAGTAAGTTGATTCTAAACATTAACCTTGGAATTTGTGCACATAAATCTGAGATCTCTGGACGAGAAACATAATTAATATTCATATGAACATATAGATACAGAACATCATTTTACAATTCAGATCATATTCTGTAATGTACTATCCATAGACATTCTATCTGAGGATAAATGTCGTATGGTCTATTGATGAGTGTGGAATGTCTGGTATGAGATAAGTGTGGGTCAAATGCATTTGAATGGTGGTGATTACAAATTGAGTTAGGATCCCGTTGCGGAGTGCGTATATCAAATGTTAGTGTTTGTTTAGAGAAAGCAAGCCATCTCAAATTTGTCATTGAGTCCATGAGGATTAAGGTTTTAAGTTTCTTAATCCAAAATGCTTCTCTTTGTAATAAGTACTTTGAGTTGTCACGATCTGTGAGCTTTGGTACTTCTTCGATGATTTGAAATTTAAGTTGGGCAATTTGATGTCGTGATTCCTCCCAATGTGTCGCTATGCTTGAAGTCGTGCTTTTGGTGCGTATTTTACTCTTGTGTTCTGTCAATCGAGTTTTCATTTTTCTCTCGGTTTTACCGACATATAGCAATCCGCATGGGCATTTGATAGTGTAAATTACATTTTCAGAATTGCATGTTGTGCTGCTGTGTATCTTGATTTTTTGACCCGTAGATGGATGCAATAAGATATCTCCTGTAATTACGTTATTACAATGAGTACAATTCCAGCATTTTTGTGTGCCTTTGCTTGATTCAAGAGTCCGTGTTGGTTTCTTTCTTTTAGATAGCATTTCTTTTAAGTTTTGTGCTCTTGTGTAAGCAAACAATGGTTTGTCTTTGAACAGGTCTTTGAAGTCGGTTTCTAGTTGGAGTAAATTCCAGTGCTTGTGTATGATTTGTTTGATCCTCCTGGATGCCGTGGAATATTTAGAAACAAAAACTGTACGTGTGCTGGTTTCTTTGGGAGACTTCTTCAGTAACTCATCACGTGGTCGAATTTTGACTTTGTTAAGTTGCTCTATAAGTAGATTCTCAGGATACCCTCTGTCTGTGTAATTCTTTATCTGTTGTTGGCATGTGAATTCACACGCCATATCGGTTGAGGAAATTCGTTTAGTTCTCAGAAATTGGGAAACTGGTAAGTTTCGAATCAACGAAGGAGGATGAAAGCTGCTGAAAAGTAGAGCATTATTTTTGTCAGTCGGTTTTTTGTAGACACTGGTGTGTATTTCACCCTGTTCAATGTCTATCCAGACATCTAGAAATGAGATTGACTTGCGGCTGGTGGTATAGGTGAATTGTATTCGAGGATCTATCAGGTTGAGTGTCCGTATGTTGTTGATAAGTGCTGGTTCTGACTGGTTCCAAATGAGGAAGATGTCATCGATGAAGCGTTTGAAGAAATTCGTTTAGTTCTCAGAAATTGGGAAACTGGTAAGTTTCGAATCAACGAAGGAGGATGAAAGCTGCTGAAAAGTAGAGCATTATTTTTGTCAGTCGGTTTTTTGTAGACACTGGTGTGTATTTCACCCTGTTTAATGTCTATCCAGACATCTAGAAATGAGATTGACTTGCGGCTGGTGGTATAGGTGAATTGTATTCGAGGATCTATCAGGTTGAGTGTCCGTATGTTGTTGATAAGTGCTGGTTCTGACTGGTTCCAAATGAGGAAGATGTCATCGATGAAGCGTTTGAAGAATATGAGACCTTCTTTCCATGTGAAATCCTTGAGGATATAGTCATTTTCGAACTTTGCCATGTACGTGTTAGCGTATACAGGTGCTCCTGGAAAGCCCATGGATGTACCGTTCAGTTGTATGTAAAACTGTTCGTCCCAGCAAAAATAGCTGTTTTGCAGACAAAACTCTAGTAATTGTAGGATGAAATATTTGGGTATTTGTGTGTTTTCCTGTTGCAATAAAGCCCATTCGACTGCTTCAATTCCATTCGCGTGTGGTATCGAGGTGTATAATGCAACCACATCTATGGTGCATAAGATCCAGTTTTCTGTGTTTAGGTTTTTAATCATTTGTATGTTTCTCAGGAAATCCGTGGTATCTTCAATATACGTTTCCTAGTTTTGAACAAATGACTGCAGAAAAGTATCAATATACCGACCGGGTTTTTCAAATATGGAGTCGCAACCAGAGACGATGGGTCTAAAAGGAGGATCCATCAGGTTTTTATGAATCTTTGGTAGTAAATAAATTTTTGGTCTGCGTGGGAAGTCAGTCTTAAGATATTTTTTGGTGGGTGAATCAATCCAGTTGAGTTCTTCCGCTTTTTCTAGCATGAGGTTGAGATTTTTAGAAATTTCCTTTGTGGGATCTTGATCCAGTTTTCCGTAAGTTGCTTCATTCGTGATGTGTTCAAGGACTTTCCTTTGATAGTGTTCCGAGTTCATAATTACTAATCCTCCTCCTTTATCCGCTTTCGATATCGTAATTGTTGGATTTCTGGCTAGTCTAGTTAGGACGCTTTTTTCGGCCCTGCTCAGGTTTTTTGTTTTGTTTGAATATTGAATCTTCTTCATGTCTTGTTGTACGAGTAATTCAAATGTGTCCAGAGTTTTGTGTGACACTGGAGCAACAAAGGTGCTCTTAGGTTTAAAAATTGGGGGTGTTGGATCTGTAGTAGAATCGTCGGTTGAATCTTGGGGACAAATGTTGGTAAAAAAGTTCCGTAGTCTCAGTATCCTCATGAATTTATAAAGTGCTACTTCTGTCTCCAGTTCTGTGCTGTTCTAGGTGCTCACGAAAGACATTCCTTTATTGAGTACATTTTCTTCAAATGTTGTCAGTTTAAGGGACGAGATATTTATTATGAGGTTTTCGTTTGACTTCTCAGTCCCTTTTTGCTTTTTTCTTTGTCCTTTTCCTCTCCTTGTTTGTCGGTACCGCTGGTTGTTTTGGTTTGGCTCTTGTCTGGTGGTCTCCCTTGTTCTCTGCTTGGATCCAAAAAAGAAGAGGATGCAGAAGTGCTAGGTGTTACGGTTGATGAACTTTCTTCTGGCGGTTTTGTGGTAGCCTTCGAGCTGGTACTAGTTTTAAAGGATACTCTCTGAGTGTCAATGTCTGAGTCAGACACTACACTTTCCTCCGAGGATGCTTGGGTAGTTTTTTTGGTGATAAATCTACGTTGTGCGTATACTTCAGCCCAAGTGTAAGCTTCATTAAGCTTATAATCAATTGTATCTCTTTTAAATTTTCTCAGTTTAGTTTCTTGCAGCTCTTTTCCGTATTTATCTAGTTTTAAGTTGAGACTATCTAGAAATTGTCCCCATGGTTCAGCTTCCATCCTTGTGGATAATTCAGTTTTTAGCGTGTTTATTTCTTCTTCTAAATCATGAATTGTTTTTGACAGCTCCTCAATTATCAACAAGATCAGATCCAGTGAACATTTATTTTAAATGGAGTACCATTTCTCCATGAATTGCGAGTTGTTTTGAAGCCTAAACAGCATAGGGCGTATTTATAATCTTAGGCCGCGTGGGATCCGTTTAACTCGATGATATTGTATCAATGTAGAGGCATGTAAACGTTGATTAAGTTCTCTTCTGGTGAGATATTCCAATTGACGTAATTGCTGTGTGACTGATCCGCTCTGTGCGTCAAATGATTTTGTCTCCTTTATTAAGTTGTAGATTTCGTTTGCATCTTCTGTTGTGTAGACTTTAGTTGTAGCTCTGTTTTCAGTGATGTTAGCAATAGATTCAAAAGACATTTTTTCAGTGGTGCTGTTCACCAAAAGCGCAAGAATATGAGAACGTAGAAATGGGTGGTGAGCGCACTCGTTTTTGAATTGTAAAGCAGAATTTAACGGTATGCGTGCAACATTGCCATATGCTTGCGTGGCACGTGAAATGAACTGAGGGAGTGGCCTAGTGTAGAGATAACTAGGGCTGCAATGTGCACTGCTGTAAAGTTGTTTCAGTCATTTAATTCAATTAACATACAATTCACAAAATCATATACAATTTTTTGATAGGCGTTTCTATGATTACACAGTATACATAATCATTCAATATGTGTACACTTGTACATAAATGTTAAACAAAAGTTGAAAATCAAATAACATTACAAGCACCCAATGCATTTCGGGACATTCATGGTCCCTTCATCAAGGGTAAGCTGTTGAAAGAAAGGAGAAAATATCAAAATCTGCACGTTGCGTGATCATTAAATAGTAATTGAAGCTAAAGGTGAGGTATACGATACCTTTGGGAATTGATTCGAAATTCGCAAGTTCGCGTGTTCATTCTCTAAAGAAACAGTATGAAATAAATTGAAGAGAACTGATCCCTCGTATTATTCGTCATTCAGTTCAAAGAGCATTGAAAACCCAATTTCGTACCTGGTCTGTGTATGTGGTTCTATATGTTTCATATCGCGATGAACATAGGGGTCATAGGGGTCTGTAGAACAAATAAGAACTAAGTTTTAACTGATCTGTGTGAAAAGTAACGATAGTCAGTGCTGTGCTTAAAACGTGGCTCACCTTGATTAAAGGAGTTCTAGTGGAAATGAAACCGTATGACGTGAAGAGAACCGGGACCGGAGTTGATTGTGACCGAAGACCGTAAGGAATCTAAAATGAAAGGGTAAAACCTTTTACCTCAGCTGAGGATAAATGCTAGGGCCAATAGTTTCAAAACTTCAAATGGATGAGGGGAGATGTGCTTACCGAGTCGGAAAATACAAGTAACGGCGTATGCATCCACGAACGCTCTCGATCGCAGGTTTACTTCCTGGTCAGTTTCAAAGGAGTTTATACGTCACACCGTAAGGGTGAACACTATAAAAGGACTAAGCTTCTGCCGACTGTAAGGCGGAAGTGGATAATCCTGATCTATGTTTATGAAAGTAAACCCCGTAGATAGTTTACGATCATGAGCCTAGGTAAAGTATTTAAACGTCTGGATGGTAAAAGTAATTCTCTGAATAAAAATTTTTGGGGGGGACAACGGGGCTGTTGAACTGACATTTCTTGTGTAGGTTTGCCCCTCCTAATAAAGTTTTACAAAAAGTCGAAAAAAATAATAAGAATGAAAATTGATAATCCTGGAAGTGACATAACGTGCTCACCGAAGGAAAATGAAAGGTATGGTGCTGGTGAGTATTGTTCTATGCAATTATGTTTAGTAAGTTGATTCTAAACATTAACCTTGGAATTTGTGTACATAAATCTGAGATCTCTGGACGAGAAACATAATGAATATTCATATGAACATATAGATACAGAACATCATTTTACAGTTTCATTTCCACTAGAACTCCTTTAATCAAGGTGAGCCACGTTTTAAGCACAGCACTGACTATCGTTACTTTTCACACAGATCAGTTAAAACTTAGTTCTTATTTGTTCTACAGACCCCTATGACCCCTATCTTCATCGCGATATGAAACATATAGAACCACATACACAGACCAGGTACGAAATTGGGTTTTCAATGCTCTTTGAACTGAATGACGAATAATACGAGGGATCAGTTCTCTTCAATTTATTTCATACTGTTTCTTTAGAGAATGAACACGCGAACTTGCGAATTTCGAATCAATTCCCAAAGGTATCGTATACCTCACCTTTGGCTTCAATTACTATTTAATGATCACGCAACGTGCAGATTTTGATATTTTCTCCTTTCTTTCAACAGCTTACCCCTGATGAAGGGACCATGAATGTCCCGAAATGCATTGGGTGCTTGTAATGTTATTTGATTTTCAACTTTTTCAACTTTTGTTTAACATTTATGTACAAGTGTACACATATTGAATGATTATGTATACTGTGTAATCATAGAAACGCCTATCAAAAAATTGTATATGATTTTGTGAATTGTATGTTAATTGAATTAAATGACTGAAACAACTTTACAGCAGTGCACATTGCAGCCCTAGTTATCTCTACACTAGGCCACTCCCTCAACCAATGCTAGAGCAAGACATTAACCTCACACATTTTGATCATACTTTAACTGGGGATTTGTTAAATGAGATATTATTTAATTGTGATTTGGGATATGTAAATGAACTGGCTATGCGACCAACACCATTTGTCCCGACCTCTATTGGTAGGGGAGCATCGACTACCATTGATTTTATTATCTGTTCGAATAATTATGGATACAGGATCTCTAGCTTTAAGATTCATGAGTCACCATTGAGTGATCATTACCCACAAGTACTTGAAGTTGATATCCCATTTACTGCATGCCAATATGATAAGTTGCAAATGCAGGCAGCCCCGGACGTTTTGCTGGGGAGACAAAATGGGTATACGCTTAAGTGGAGCAAGGTGGTTCCGGATGAATTCTTAGCTAAACTGGTTAACACCTGTACAGATAGCTTTAGAATTTGCCTGGATGAAAATTCTAAGAGTGAAAATATAATAGAGCATTTTAATATTATTGCAGCTACCATTAAAGAGAGCCTGAGGGTGGTTTCTAGGAACAGACCCAAGAATGGTAGAAGATGGTTTGATAATGCATGCACTAAGGCCCTCACTGAGCTTAAATATGCCATCCACCGGGAACCCCGGGACCCCTCCTTAATAAGAGACTTAAAGGAATCGTTACAATTTGGCACTGAAACGAAGGAGGAACACCATAAAGAGGGTGGCTTGGGAAGAACTATGTGATGCCTCACAGTCCAAAGACACATCTGCATTTTGGAGGGTGGTAAATGCCCCCTTCCTTTTGATAACACCAAGGCTCGCATGGAAATTGCGATTAGTGAAGATGACTGGGTCACACATTTCTCCACCCTCTATATGTGCTTAGAACAAAGCCCCCAAAAAGTTTCTAACTTAATATATGAGAAATGGGTGGATGTCCAAAAAGTAACGGTTACTCCGCTTGAGGTTCTATGCGAGAAAGGGGGGGATGCCGAAAAAGTAGTGGTCACCCTGCCTGAGGTCCTTTCGAGTTTGAAAGCTACAAAGAGTGGAAAGGCAGCAGGCCCAGATGGGATCCCAGCTGATCTGTTTAAAGCTAATAGTGACATCTGGGGCCCCATTCTGGTTCAGCTCTTTAATGCAGCATTAGCGAGGGGTCTAAGTCCGTCATGGTTTACATCTATCATTGTCCCCATCTACAAGAAGGGAGATAGGCAAAACTGTGCATGTTATAGGCCAATATCCCTACTTGACTCATCCATAAAAATCCTCGGTAGAGTTATTTTAGCTAAATTACAAAACTGGGCGGAGGATAATGGGGTAATAAGTGATCTACAGTTTGGTTTTCAAAGGGGCATAGGAACTATCGAGCAGTGCTTAAATTTATTTTTTGTCCAGCAGAAGTATATATCGATAAAAAGGGAGCGCGTATATTTTGCCTTTGTCGACCTTGAATTTGAATTTTGAATTTAAAATTTCTTATAAAGCGCACGTATACCTGCGGTTTCTTGGCGCTGATACTAACCGGATCCTAAATTAAAAAGCTGGGGGAACAGGCAAGTTTATTAATCGAAATATTTTGTGAACAGGTAGGTTTTAAGTTGGTTGCGGAATTGTGGGTAGAGAGAAATGGTACGGAGTTCAAGGGGAAGGGAGTTCCAGAGGGTGGGGGCGAGGGTAGCGAATTTGGAGCCTCCCCACTTCTTTCTCCGGAAGCGTGGGATGGTGAGGAGGGACTGGGAGGATGAACGAAGTACCCTGGTGGGGACATAGGAAACAATCTCGGAGGAGATAAACGCAGGTGCGAGTCCGTGTCGGGCCCGGAAGGTGATGGAGGCAAGCTTGAACTGAATTCTGGCTCGCACAGGGAGCCAGTGAAGTGATTTTAGGAGCGGGGTAGAGTGGTGAAATTTGGGGAGTTTGAAAACCAGGCGGGCCGCCTGGTTTTGGACCTGTTGTAGGCGATGCAAGCTGTAGGCGGGGATACCGGCATACAGGGCGTTGCCATAATCCAGGCGGGAAACCACCATGGCCAAGATGATGAGTTTTAGAGCAGAGACAGTGAAGAAACGGGACACCCTGCGTATAGTGCGCAGTGAAAGAAGAGGACACCACAGAGCTCACCTGGGAGTGCAGAGTGAGTTGAGAATTGAGTTTTATACCAAGTGTCTTGACTGAGGAAGCGGGGGTAGGAGGGGGGCCAAGAGAAGGGGGCCAGAAGATAGGGGACCAGGGGCTGGATGAACCACCCGTCAACACCAACTCGGTTTTGTCTGGGTTGAGTTTAAGGTGATTGTGGTTCATCCAGTCCCTGATGTGAAGCATAACAGATTGAAAGTTTAGAACAGAGGAAGGAGAGGATAGATTGAAGACAAGCTGGAGGTCGTCCGCATAATTGAATACGCCGACCTCCATCTGTTGAAGCGAGAAGATTAAGGGGGCAATATACAGATTAAACAAGAGGGGAGAAAGAGAGGAACCCTGGGGAACCCCGCACTGAACTTTCCGGACGTCCGCCGTGAAGTCACCCAGGCGAACAGCCTGGGTGCGGTCACTCAGGAAGGAGGACAGCCAGACCAGGGCAGTCCCCCCGATCCCCGCCGCTCCGACACGGGAGAGAAGGATGGTGTGATCCACCGTATCGAAGGCGGCTGAGAGATCAAGGAGTACAAGGGCCTGGTGCTGATTAGTGTCCATGCCCTCCCTAAGGGTGTCCAAGACCGACAGGACAACGGACTCCGTAGAGTGTGCAGGGCGGAAACCGGCTTGACGGGGGGCAAGAGCACCATGATTCTCCACAAAAGAGCTCAGAGCACAGGTGACGTGGCGCTCGAGCAACTTGGCCAGGAATGGTAGGAGGGAAATAGGACGGAAATTGGCGGGGACAGAGGGGTCTGCCCCGGGTTTTTTTAGGATGGGCACAATTACCGCCGATTTCAAGGGTTTGGGAACGATGCCTTGGGCAAGAGAGCTGTTAAGAAGGTGAAGGGGAGGGTCAGGGCAGGAAACAAAGATATGGCGGAGAATGTGAGCGGGACAGGGGTCTAAAGGAGAGCCGGATTTGACCAGGGGAACCAAGGTGATCAGGCTCTCTCGAGTGATAGGGGGAAGTGAGGTAAGCACACCTTTAGGGGGGGGACATTGAGGGTCGACAAAAGAGGGGGAGGGTGGCGGGATATTAGCCTTGATAGTGATGATTTTGTGAATGAAATAGTTGTTGAGAGAAAGACAGAGTTCTTCGGACGGGGCTGGCTTAAGAGTGGATCTGTCCGAGAACGCTAGGTTGTGGATGATGGTGAATATCTCCTTGGACTGGTTTTCCGCGGCTAAAATTTTGGAGGAGAAGTAGGATGTTTTTGCCTCCAAGATGTCTTTTTTGTACTGGCTTAGGATGTTAGTGTAATCCAGTTTTAGAGTGGGGCAGTAATTTCTTCTCCATGCCCGCTCCGCGCGGCGTACTGTTAATTTGGTGGTCTTAAGCTCTTCGGTGAACCACCGATTAGCGTCCTTGTCGCGTTTGGAGGTAATGCGCTTGAGCGGGGCAAAAGCGTCGCGTCCGTGGGAGAGCCACTGATCTATGGCATCGACCTGGGAAAGTGTAGGAAGACCCTGAAGGGGGGGGAGGGATGAAGTAAGAAGGGAAGAGAGATTCTCCAGGTTGACACGACCCCATGATCGGACCCAGGTGTTTTTAGGCCGGGGGGGCTTGGCTGGAGGGAGAATGGGAAGAAGGAAAGAGATCAAGTGGTGATCAGACCAGGGGCAAGGGGTAATAGAGAGTGAATCCACCGAGCAGTTCAGGGACCACATCTGATCGAGTATATGACCTTTGATGTGAGTGGGGGAATGGACATGGGAAATGAAGTTGAGGGAGTGAAGGGTTTCGGAGAATTCCTTGGAGGAAGGGCACTCAGCGGAGTCGGAGGGCCAGAAATTAAAATCGCCAAGGAGCAGAATGGAGGAGTTGTTGACTGTGATGGTGGCCAAGACCTCCAAAAAGTCGGGGAGAAACTGTGAGGGGGACTGAGGGGGACGGTAGGTAAGGAAGCAAGTCAGGGGGGGAGAGGTGGAGACTGTGCGGATCACCAGAAATTCGGAGGTTGCAATGTCAGGTAAAGGTAACGTTTGGAAGAGGAGATTGGTGCGTGCGATGACCGCCACGCCGCCCCCGGCCCTACCAGAAGGGCGGTCCGCCCTGAGGGCATAGTAGGTGGCCGGTAGGGTGGATAGTAGGGCAGGGAGGGAGTCATCGCAAAACCATGTCTCGGTTAAAAAAAGAAGGTCGGGAGCATGGAGATCCAATAAGACTGACAGTTCATGTGCATGGGCAACAGCAGACCGGGTGTTGAGATAATAGGCTGTGAGGGCTTTGGGGGATGATGAGGGTGCGGTGCTGCAAGACACGGGAGGGGTGTCCACTGTGGGGAAAGGACAGAGGAAGGGAGCAGCAGGAGAGAGACCAAGGGAGGAGATACGAGAGCAAATAGAGGCCGGGATAGGCCAGGGGCCCTGGCAGCAGCGAAGTTGGTCCGGGGTATAGGTGATAAGCGGAGCAGAGTGATAAGCCCCTAGTCCCGGCCAGTCGCGGACGGGCGCAGACGGGCTTGCCTTAGGCGCGCCTTCGGCGCGCAATCGTCGCGCCCGCTGCGCTCGTCCGCTGCGCTTCCTGCCAAGGCACATGATTTATGGTGAAAGAACAGGCAATTGGAGGGGGCGTGGCCGGCCGAGGGGGCGTGTCTCGAGGTGCGCCTCGCCCTCGTGAATGGCGGCCAGAAGGAGGGGGTCGTTGCAGCGTGGAGCGCTGTTACGAGGATGTCAACAGGAGATAGGTAGGTGAGCCAAGAAGTAAAAATACAGTATCACAGTAAATTTTTAAAATCACGCAGAGTCTATCTCCCGGCTTTCCGCCTCAGGAGTCCGTTGTTAGTGCAGCGCTCAGCTTTTGGCGCGCGCTATTTATATGCGTGGTGGGGGGGGCGTGGCCGGCCGAGGGGGCGTGTCTCGAGGTGCGCCTCGCCCTCGTGAATGGCGGCCAGAAGGAGGGGGTCGTTGCAGCGTGGAGCGCTGTTACGAGGATGTCAACAGGAGATAGGTAGGTGAGCCAAGAAGTAAAAATACAGTATCACAGTAAATTTTTAAAATCACGCAGAGTCTATCTCCCGGCTTTCCGCCTCAGGAGTCCGTTGTTAGTGCAGTGCTCAGCTTTTGGCGCGCGCTATTTATATGCGTGGTGGGGGGGCGTGGCCGGCCGAGGGGGCGTGTCTCGAGGTGCGCCTCGCCCTCGTGAATGGCGGCCAGAAGGAGGGGGTCGTTGCAGCGTGGAGCGCTGTTACGAGGATGTCAACAGGAGATAGGTAGGTGAGCCAAGAAGTAAAAATACAGTATCACAGTAAATTTTTAATTTCGGCTTTTGACTCTGTGTCCCATAACAAACTATGGGAACTGATGCAAGGGATGGGCGTGGAAGATCCGATTATTTGCTTCTTGAGGGAGCTGTACTCTGGGGCTACAGCTACTGTCCGCTATGGAAGAGGGGGGGAATGTAGTAGATCTTTTGGGATAGGACGCGGAGTACGCCAGGGATGCGTCCTGGCGCCTTTTCTATTCCTGATCTACATAAACGGGTTGGAGCATCGTCTACTGCAGGAGTGCAGGGACGTGCCTATTGTTGGTAATAGGTGTATCCCTGCACTCTTGTATGCGGACGATGCTGTTTTAATGGCGCAAACACCCATTGCCCTCCAAAACTTGATAGCATCCTTTAATAAGTTCATGTCCAGTTTAGATTTGAAAATTAACTGTAGTAAAACCTTTACCATGAACTGTGGAACATGATCTAAGAAGCAAATGAAAACTATGTTTATAAATAACGCTCCTTTAGAAAACACGCCCACCTTCCCTTACTTAGGCATCTTGTTTCATGAGACTGGTTAATGGACAAGCGCTATAAGGGCAAGAACTCTTTTGTTCTCAAAGACAATAATGGCCCTAAAGAGTTTTGTACAAAAGTTGGGAAAGAAGCCCATTAGGGAAACTCTAACCATTTATAATGCAACATGTATATCGGTGGCTTTGTATGGATCAGGACTCTGGGGGTATGCTAACATAAACGCTATGCAATTAACTGAAAATAAGTTCATGCGGTACATGTTGTCTGTACCCAATAGTATTGCAACCCTTAACTGTCACGAGGAGCTGGGACAGCCATATATCTCAGATACAATAAGAATTCAGCCCATCTTATTGTGGCATAGGGTTTGGACTGTCAATGAGTGTGTTGTAAACCGTGCCATACTTCAGGATGTGCTACAACTCGAAAATGCCAATGTTTTTAAATGGTTAAATTATGTGAAATCCTTCTTGACAGAAATTCACTGTCAACAATACTTTGAGGATCCACTTTTAATGGCACACATATCCAGAAAACTATTGAAAAAACTGTGTATGGAACACCTCAGGGAAAAAAGATTGTTAGAGGAAATAAAGAAAAAGACGGTTTGCTCCCATCAGTTGATATTAAGCGGTGCTAAATTACAACCATACTTATGCCTCCCTATGTCAAATTACGATAGATTTTGTCTTACACGTTTCAGATGTAACATTGTTTTTAGATTATTAACATTCCCAGTAATGAACTCCTGGTCTAAAGTATTGTGCTTATGCCCATGTGATGAATTATCTCTGCAATCCAATATTCATGTGTTGTTCTTCTGTAGATTTTACACTTTGCCCCGTAGGAAATTTATTGTCCCAATCCTAAAAGAGATGAAGGTAAATGGATGCCGCCCAGCGTTTTTAGAATTGCAAAGAATGGACACTGTATTTATTGTTGCTTCATTGTCAGAATTTTTTAAATATGTTTTTAAACTCCGAAAATCGATGGATGGATAAATTTTAACTGTCCCTATAGAAAATTTTGTGCTTTGCCCTTGCTATAACGACTGTGTACTGAGCCATTTTAATTGTAAATTTTTTATCTGTTGCTTTTATGGTTATTGATTTTTATCCG
This sequence comes from Triturus cristatus, assembly GCF_964204655.1. Lineage (NCBI taxonomy): Eukaryota > Metazoa > Chordata > Amphibia > Caudata > Salamandridae > Triturus > Triturus cristatus. The sequence continues at coordinate 859,513,196 of NC_140581.1, read as the reverse complement.
AATAAAGTACTTTTGACTTTGACTTTACATCACATTGCAAACACAGCAGGACATCAGGGGGTGCACAGGACACTCAATTGGGGGGTGCACACCAGGCAAGGACAAGGCAACATACACTCATGCACGACGAGCAGTGTGTGCACACCAAACATATCAGTTCCACACAGATATGAGTGACACACCATGAACCCCCACAACACTAATCAGCACAGCACACAGACATCAAACTCAGGAAGGGAAGCAGTATCTCAGCAAACACACATACAGCTAAACCAACACCCACAGATGCACAAGTCTGGGACCCCCAGGTGACAACAACATGACCAGAGGACTTTGCAGCACAAACAGTTGAACTGCATATGAGCAACCATGGCTGCAAAACAGTACACGAAAATCACATATAATCAATTGGGAAACTGTTCTGAGTGGCATATTGATCCTTTGCACAGATCAGCACCACAAAGCATAGTGTAACAAATGAAGTGATGGGGATACACACACACTGGCAACTCAAGGGGACAGCTGACATGAGAGTGAAGTGGTGTGTACGTCAGTAGTGGACAGGTGATAGTGGACAGGTGAGGAGTGCACCATACAAAAATAGATGGAGTGCAGACTCACAATGGGTAGGCATCAGAGGCACAGATAGGGGATGGTATGACTCCACACCCCACATGCCATGCTGGCGACAAAAAGCCCCAGGGGACAGCAATGCATGAGAAAACACACCCACAATGTCAGTGTGGCTGAGCAGGACTGCACAGTGATTACAAACAGTATCAAGACACATGGCTGATCAACAAAACACAACACTGACTTGCCAGTCACACACTCTGCATACTCACAATTGCCACCAACAATAAGTAGGTGTCCCCCAGAAGTGCAAGGATACACCAACACACTGCACAGTGCACAACCTACATCTCCCACATGTGCACACAATCACAAGCACAGGGCTGACCAATCCAAATAACAGGCACTCAACTCCTGGGCGACACATGTGTGCAGTTGACATTGCAGGGGCAGACACACACATCAACACCACTGACAAAGTCACCACCTTCACACTGCACACTTCCTGACCACCCAAGTGCACACATTGAAATTCACCCATGTGACTAGGATGACTGGCCATCACAAGATGAGCATACACCAAAACTGCTGGTCACACATCAAGAAAGATCACACAGACATGATGACCCTGGCCAGCCAGCCTGCAATACTGTGGATAGAATCCCACTTCGTGCTGGCAGTGCATACAAACATAACATGTGCACAATATAGCTAACCTGACATAAACTTGAATATGATAACAGTAGTTCATCACAAACCGACATCATTGCACCCCCAAGCCTCAGAGTCAAGATGAACTGAAGGGCCTGTCACCTCTGTAAAACCCTGAAAAAATGAAACAAGCCATTGGCAATGTTGAAGTGGCATATAGAGCATATGTTACAGTAAACCATAACCACAAGGAAAACCCTTTATTTAGCAAGGACACTGACAAGGCAGACAACAGGAGTAACTGTCTTTATTCACATATTACACAGATAGGCACCAAAAGTAGACAAGAGCAAGGCCAGTGGCCAGTACAAAGTGCAGATGAGGTACATGAGATCCTGCACAGGGAAGGGGCAAACAGCAGTGAACATCAAGGCCAGTGGTCAGTACAAAGTGCAGATGAGGTACATGAGATCCTGCACGAGGAAGGGGCAAACAGCAGTGAACCTCAAGGCCAGTGGCCAGTCCAAGGTGCAGAGTAGTTACATGAGATCTTGCACAGGGAAGGGGCAAACAGCAGTGAACATCAAGGACAGTGGCCAGTCCAAGGTGCAGATGAGGTTCATGAGATCCTGCAAAGGGAAGGGGCAAATAGCAGTGAACACCAAGACCAGTGGCCAGTCCAAGGTGCAGAATAAGTACATGAGAAGCTGCACAGGGAAGGGGCAAACAGCAAGGCCAGTGGCCAGTCCAAGGTGCAGAGTAGTTACATGAGATCCTGCACAGGGAAGGGGCAAACAGCAGTGAACATCAAGGCCAGTGGCAAGTCCAAGGTGCAGATGAGATACATAAAATCCTGCACAGGGAAGGGGCAAACAGCAGTGAACATCAAGGCCAGTGGCCAGTACAAAGTACAGATGAGGTACATGGGATCCTGCACAGGGAAGGTGCAAACAGCAGTGAACATCAAGGCCAGTGGCCAGTCCAAGGTGCAGAGTAGTTACATAAGATCCTGCACAGGGAAGGAGCAAACAGCAGTGAACATCAAGGCCAGTGGCCAGTCCAAGGTTCAGAGTAGTTACATGAGATCCTGCACAGGGAAGGGGCAAACAGCAGTGAACATCAAGGCCAGTGGCCAGTACAACGTGCAGATGAGGTACATGAGATCCCGCACAGGGAAGGGGCAAACAGAAAGGCCAGTGGCCAGTCCAAGGTGCAGAGTAAGTAAATGAGAAGCTTCACAGAGAAGGGGAAAACAGCAAGGCCAGTGGCCAGTCCAAGGTGCAGAGTAGTTACATGAGAAGCTGCACAGGGAAGGGGCAAACAGCAGTGAACCTCAAGGCCAGTGGCCAGTCCAAGGTGCAGAGTAGTTACATGAGATTCTGCACATGGAAGGGGCAAATAGCAGTGAACATCAAGGCCAGTGGACAGTACAAAGTGCATATGAGGTACATGAGATCCTACACAGGGAATGGGTGAGACTGTACCCTGCCATGGTCAGCAACACAGTCAGGGGGGTAACAATGGGCAGTCCAGGCACTGCTGTGGGAGAGACAGGCGTGTGAGGGGAACTTCCACTCAGACTTGGCTGTCGGGGACAGTTGGAGGACTGGACCAGGGAGAGAGAGGCCCAGCTGAGGTAGAGGTCTCAGTGGCTTTGGAAGCCGGAGGGCTGCTTGGCCTGGGTGGTGTGGTGGCACGTGGAGGTGGAGTCATGCTGCCGTGAGATACAGTGTGGGTGGCAGAATGTGGAGGGCTGCCTTTCCACTTCTTAGGGACTCGATAGGGAATATTGTCTTGGTAGGAGTGGTAAGTGGGGCGGGTACAACATGCACACTCTCCACCAAAGCTGCATCAGGTGCAGCCGGTGGCCCTCCCTCTGGTGACTTGGCCTGGCCTAGCCTTTGCCCCTCCATCCCCTGTTTACCAGGTGCACCCCCTACAGTGCCCTCCTCTCCCTGCTTCACAGGGCTCTGGATGGGAGTTGAGGTTGTAGGTGAATCACCCTTGGAGGTCTTTTTATGTGTACTCTTAGCAGGCACCAGCTTCTCAGCGGGCACAGCTACTGTCTGCTTGTCTTTGCGAGACGCTTTTGGGACAGGAGAGTCCTTGGCTGGGGAAGCCTCTGAGGCATGTGAGCCTGAGGCCTGCTTCTTGGCTTTATGGCCCTGGGTGTTGCCTGAAGGGCTTTTGCCTTTGCGCTCTGGGGTGGCTTTAGTTTTCTGTGTGGATGGTATCTGCGCCCTGGACTGCTTGGGCTGCTGCTGTTGTGTGCTGCGTGTGCTGTATCTTGCCCTTGAGGTCTGTGGTGTGTGGTCACTATCGTCAGATGTAGCCACTGGCAGTGAGGTGGCCAAAGGGACTGGGGCTGGACTCTGAGATTGTGCCAGTTGAATGGCTGCTGTCACAGCGGAGGACAAAGACTGGACAGTCCGGTGTAGCCCAACCACGTCTGAATGAATGCCATCCATGAAAGCAACGACCTGTGCCAACTTTTTGTCGTGGTCTAGGAGCGTCGTCTGGCCCTCACACAGCTGGCGCAAAAGGTCCACAGACTCAGCACTGATGGCAGCAGGGGGGACAGGGGCAGGGGTAGCGGTGCCTGGGGTGAAGGACACTCTTCCTTTCTTACTGGTGCGAACACAGGCAGAAACAGTGGAAGTAGCTGGGAGGGTGGGCACTGGACGCTGTGTGGTGGAAGAGGAGGCAGAGTCCCCGTTCCCTGTGCCCGCCAACATAGATGCGTCACCGCTGGCTTCAGATGACGTTGAGGGTGATGTCTCTGGCTGTGATTCCTCAAGCATACTCCTATCCCCCTCCGAGGCGCTGGTCACATCAGTGTCACTGTGCTCGTGTGCAGCAGTCGTGCTTGATGCCTCACCACTGGTGTTCGTCCCCTGTCCTTCCTTGCCCACGGGAGATGTTGCAAAAGATATAGGCCTTATAAATTCATTCCTTATATAGGTATCAGAGTCGGCGGACGGATGACGCGGCCAAGAGAACGCGGACGGTAGACGCGGTGAACATTGTAGATGAGCTGATCTCGCCGGATAAAAAACCACGAGCAAGTGATCTAATAAAAAAGATCCACGCGTGAAACAAATTATCCGTTAAAGGTGCGGAGCACGTGACCCAAACAAAATGAACGGTATTACGGTTCGCAATCTGGAAATAAAACACAGAACATCGGCCTGTATAAGAAGTGGCCTACTGTGAAACTGACTCTGATACCTATATAAGGAATGAATTTATAAGGCCTATATTTGATATGGTCATTTTAACCATTGAGGAAGACTAAAAATATTGTCCTGAAGAAGGTGGTCTTTATTGATACTACACCATCGAAACGCGTCGACGCCCACATATGCGATTAAATTTGGTGAAGTCAGCAAACAGTTTAAGACAAGGGATCTATACCTATGCTTGTTGCTGCCTATGCAAATGTCCAAATTAACGCTATAAATGACATAGTATATTGTCTCTTTCTGTACTCTTCCTCATTTTATATTGTTTTACATTGTATTACATTGTTTTTGTATTTTATTTATAATTGTGAAAAATTCTTTTTCGCAATATATGCTTTATTTAGCTAATGCTTGTTTATTTTTGATGATTTTAAATGTGAATGAACTCATTTGAGTATTATATGTGGATATATCTCCGATTAAAGAAAATTGACTTTTAATTAGAGTGTGGTTGGTCGATAAGTGCCTCAATTATCAACTATCTGTGTATACTATATGGCCCGCAGTTGGATATGTATGTATGAATGAGAAATGGTCAGTGCATGATTCATCCGAAGGGAAAATTCTTTTTAACTTATCGGTCACATCGAGCGACATGATCTTACAATCCAACACCCTTCTCACAAGGCCTGTCTTGCGCAATCTACAGGGCTGAGATGGCTCTCTGATGGAGAGTCCAGCAAACCACACACATGATACACTGTACATCCAGTGATGTGTCCTTGTCAGATTTGGCAGTGACTGTGCAGGCCAGGTGGGATCACACTGAGGTCCAACATGGGGCATCAGAAATGTCACATGAAGGGACAATTTGAGAGCGGAAACAGTGCCTAGACATGCCAGTCAGTACACATGCTGGTGGGAATGGAAGGGGCTGTGCCCAAAAGTACGACAATCTGCTGTGTTATCGGTGAATGACCACCAAGAGTGTCACCCTCTGGTATTAGAGTCCTGAGCATACTGCTGAGCCATGGATGATGCAAATCTTGAGTCAGACACAATTCCATCACTACCCTTAATCCTTGCTAAGGCCACAGATGAGCCTGTGAAGGACACCAGGGAACCACACAGCCATTCACACAAACAATTACTGTCCTGACTCCTGTATTTCCAACTTGCTGCGTCACTGTATGGCTGACAAGACAGTACATGTCCCCCCAATATTGATGTGCAGGCAGGGAAACGTGTGAAATGGGCTACACACCCTTTTACCCTGGAGACAGCATGCTAGGCAGTGCATGCCACAACCTGACACTCTCAGGCACATACTGCAGCAGATCACATTCATGTGTGCCCCCCTGCACTCTCATTTCAACTCTGAAAGACTTACCACGACATTTGGAGCACCATATAGCCTCGCATACTGTGTGAGCACCTCGTCCACTAGGACCTCCAGCTCCTCGGTGGTGAAGGGATGGGCCCGGATCTTCTCAGTCCTCTCCATCACCGTGTCCTGGAGATAGTAGCAGTAGCAGTTGGTGTTGAGGGGTGGCAGGCAGCAGGCCCTGGAGACAGCAGCAGCAGCAGTTGTTGTTGAGGGGTGGCAGGCAGCAGGCCCTGGAGCCAGCAGCAGTTGTTGTTGAAGGGTGGCAGGCAACAGGGCCTGGAGACAGCAGCAGCAGCAGTTGGTGGTGAGGGGTGGCAGGCAGCAGGCCCTGGAGACAGCAGCAGCAGCAGTTGGTGGTGAAGGGAGGCAGGCAGCAGGCCCTGGAGACAGCAGCAGTTGGTGGTGAGGGTGGCTGGCAGCAGGCCCTAGAGACAGCAGCAGCAGCAGTTGGTGGTGAGGGGTGTCAGGCAGCAGGCTCTGGAAGCTGTGGAAATGTGAGACTCTCCACCACACATATATAGCCCCCTGAGCTAGTTTCAGTGGTTCTAAGCTGCTGCAATTGGCGTTCAAGGTCAGTCTTTTTCAAATGCATCCAGTGACCAACTCTGCGGTGGCAGAGCACGCCAACCTCGATTTTCAAACTTGCATCAGTCTACCGCGATTGTGGTTCCCATTGGCTGCAAGGGCATGGCCCGTGGCGGTGAAACACCGCAGGGGCCAGGCGGTCGTGCATCTTTCAATTGCATCCAATGACCGGCCCCGCGGTGGCAGAGCACGCCTACCGCGATTTTCAAAATTGCATCAGTCTACGGCGATTGCGGTTCCCATTGGCTGTAAGGGCATGGGCCATGGTGGTGACACACCGCAGGGGCCAGGCGGTCGCTACGGCGGTCGTGCATCTTTCATTTGCATCCAATGACTGGCCCCGCGGTGGCAGAGCACGCCTACCGCGATTTTCAAAATTGTATCAGTCTACCGCGATTGCGGTTCTCATTGGCTGTAAGGGCATGGGCATTGGTGGTGACACACCGCAGGGGCCAGGTGGCAGCTACCACGATATGTGTGCCATACATTGCAATGAATCACTGTGATTTGGGTGGCGTAGCATGCCAACCGCCATTTGACCATGTGTATATGCCTATCACTACCGCAATTGTGTTTTGGGTATTGGCGGTGGCACACCGCAGGGGCCAGGCGGTAGCTACCGCGATATGTGTGCCATACAATGCTATGAATCACCGTGAATTGGGTGGCAGATCACCTTGACAGCACCTATGGACACGTCATGCAGTGTGAATGGCCTATGGCCAGTTCTCAACAGTGCACAGTAGACACATGATTCATGGCACAAGATTGTGCACTCAATTACACCTTTACCTTTACCCCACTTCTGACTACACATGCCATGTTGTTGTTTATGATTATGAACATTGGCATATACTCCCTCACATGTCACTTGTGATTTAGCTTGGCATGTACACAGAACAGTGTTGTGATGCACTCTCCAATGGGTACACATGTCAGTGTGTGAAAGGGCTAAGCAACTCACAGTGATGTATGTCTTATTACACAATGTGCAGGTTTGACTGTCTAATTTTCTTGGCTCATGCACATACTTGTCAATGAATGCACAGTCTTGGGTCATTGTGTAGTTGATGGGTGCACTGTGCGACTTACGCAAGAAGGTGTGGCAGATACAGCTGCTAGATAGGAGACAGTAGTGTGCCAGTTTCACACGTATGCTGTTGGTACTACTCTCAGGGCTGGCCATGCAAGATGTGGCCATATCCCTTTGGGCATTCACATAGTCGGATGTTGTTTGTGAGATGCTAGCTGTGTGAAAAGTGGACATGTGTACGTATGGTGTAGCTGAAGGTGTCCCTACAAGTAAGTTGTGCTGTTAGCTGGCCTGTGATGCTAGTCATTGTTGCCGTTGTGTCAGTCAAAACTTAAGATTCCGGACGCATCTCCGGGTGGATTGCACTGACCTGTGTCCACTTTCAGCTTACCTAGGAGGAGACCAAATGTGCATCGTCCCTACACAGTGCTGGCAGACATTGAGGATGAGGAGGTCATACGGAACTTCCGTCTGGATCGAGCCCCCCTCCAAGACCTATGTGCTATGTTGGAGCCCCACCTGCAGCCTCGCAGAACATTTCCGACGACTTTCACGCCAACGTCTAAGGTTATGGCAGCCATGCATTTCTTTGCTACTGGATCTTTACAGCACACGGTGTCCAGCGCAGGTGGGATGCCGCAACCTATGTTCAGCATGGTGCTAAGTGATGTCCTGTCCGCTATGATGGTCTTCAAGGACATATATATCCATTTCCCCAGGAGGCATGAATTGGCGGCTGTGAAGGTAGATTTGTGTGCCCTTGGTCACATCCCCAATGTTGTTGGTGCCATTGACTGCACACATGTTGGCCTGGTTCCACCCCAGGCATGTGAGCACATCTACAGGAATAGGAAGCATTTCCATTCCTTCAATGTGCAAGTGGTGTGCCAAGCGGATATGATCATCTCACAGATCTGTGCTAAATTCCCTGGCTCGGCCCATGACTCGTACATCATGCGTAACAGCATTGTGCCCCAACTGATGGGATAATCTGCTTCCGGAGCATGCATGGATTGTGGGTGAGTACGAAGAGTCCAGTAGCTTGCTGTGTGTGTGACATGCTGTCATCTGCCACAGTTACATTACAAGGTTTCTCTGTGTTTCTCACACCTAGGTGATTCAGCATATCCCAACCGTCCTTGGTTGCTGAGCCCACTGCGGAACCCAGAACACCAGCTGAAGTCCGCTTCAATGATGCCCATAGGAGGACACGTCGTGTGGTGGAGCGTACTTTCAGGCTCCTTAAGTCACGTTTCCGTTGCCTGGACAAGACCGGAGGTGCACTGATGTACTCGCCCAAGAAGGTGTGTCAGATTGTAGTTGCATGCTGCATGCTCCACAACCTGGCCTTGCGCAAGGAGATCCCCCTGCTCCTGGATGCTGATGAGCAGCCAAGGCCCCCGCCTGCAAACCAACCCGTGTCCAGTGACGGGGATAGTGGAGAGGAGGAAGGTGTCGACCTGCGTCAACAGCTCATCAACCGCTACTTCACTTGAAGGTGAGTGACAATGTACAATGGACCCATTGTCTGATGATGTCGCTGTTGTTGGCAAGGTGTATGTTAGCTTTGTGACTGCAGCCGGTTGTTGACTCAGTGGTGGCTGCCGATGTTTCTGGGACAGGGTAGTTTGGCACAGCTACAGGATGTTTATGTCGGCACTGTTGCTCATTGAAATGTGTGCAGATTGGAGTACCTTGATGACAAGTGTTCTGTGATGGTTGGGATGCCAACACCTGACTGGTGAATATTGTTCTGTTGTGTTTTCCTAGGTCCCTTCAGCCTCTCCTTGCCTACATACATTCCATACTCCAGGTACATTGTAATCATGGTGAAGACTGCACTTCCTGGAATAAACACGGAGCAGACACAATGACGTGTGTGTAAGGAGTGTTTATTTACAATGGGGACATGTGAGGGGTGGGTGAATATTTACAATAAGGTGATTAGTGAAGCAGTGAGTTGTCAGTTATGGTACATGAGACAATCGAGTAGTCACCACATTGATGTGGTGACCCAGTCCAACAGACAGATGCCATTCACAAGGCAGTGTGGGTAAGGACAGTCCAAAAACTGAATGAAGTATTGAAAAGTGTTGCCATAATGGCTGGCTCTGTGACTGGCGTTTGGTAGGTGCTTTGCCACGTGATCCTCTCTGGGATTTCTTGGGACGACCCCTTGGTCGTTTTGTGGGGGGGGCCCTCTGTCGCAGGGCCAGTGGGGTCTGAGAACTCACCCCGCTCTGTGTGCGCAGGGGAGGATGGTGAACTGTCATCCTGCGGCCCACCAGAGGTGGGGTTGGTTGTTGCGCAGGCCTGTCACTCAGTACCGCAACTAGCTGGCCCAAGAGGTCCACAATTTAGCCCTTGCAGGTGTCCATTGACCTCATTAGCAGGAGGAGCTTGTGTGAATCTTCCTCAGCCCAGCCCGTTCGTCCCTGGGCCAGTTCATAGGCCCCAAGGACTCTGTTGATGTTGTCCAGGGCTTCGGTCCCACTGTCCGGTTGTCTGTGACCGACCCTTGCCTTCCCACCTGCACTGCTGCCACGGACCTGTTGCCTCACCACTGTAGGCACCCGCATCCTCTCCCTGCCCTCCTCAGTTGTTGGTGTGGGGTGGTCATCCTCTGGGGCAGGGAGAGTGTTGCAAGCAGCAGTGGTGGTGGTGGAGGTCGCACAGGCCGTTACAGCAGGGGTTTGCGTGGATGTCGGTGTTGCTGCAGATGTGGTGGGGGGGACATTGTGGTCCTGGAACCTGTTGCGTTCTGGCACACCAGATGGGCCGGTTTCAAGCTCCACATCCGAAGAATCCAGGGAGTCCACATCCGAGAGTCCATGTTCTGGGGGATGGGGGGGACTGGCTCTTCAGTTTGCTGTTGTCGTCCTCTGCAGTCAGTTCTTGGTCACCTGTGGGACAGAGGGGAGATGGCCATTGAAGTACACCCCTCAAGCTTGGTGTTAGATGTATCTTATTCACAGGTTATACACCACACAGTTTGCTAGTTATCACATTGTTTGCCTGACATGATGTGGAGGTACATGCATTACTTGTCCATGTTGTGACATGTCAATACATACCATGCGCAACGTGCATGTTTTGTGATTTCAAGGACATGTTGTCATCTGACGACTAGCGCCACAACAAATTTATGTGAAGCATCTCTGTTGCTTACTCTTGCAGACATTTCATCTGAGCATGAACTAGCCATTGTTGTCTCATGCATACCTTTGTCATGTCATGTGCAAATCTCAATTTATATTACAGACCATGCTTGCTTTGTTTTATGTGGTCCTTGATGCTCTGCACGTATGGCACTTACACATGGCATTCAGTGCTGTGCATGATTGTGCACAGACTTTCTTCAACATGTGAATTAGTGAGTCACACTTTGGATGCTGGTACAGTTACATTCGCTTAGCTGTCTGCACACTGTAAGTGGCAATTGGATCTGTGTGGATTTTTGTGTGATGAGAGGGCTGGTGTTGTCATATGGCACCTTGCTTTTTGGGAGGAATGGCTGGGTGCATGCACTGTCTACTTACCTGTTCTGTTGTCACATTTAGGTTGAATTTGTGACACATCTGTGTGTGTGTGTGGTGGAGGGCTCCATCTTTTCAGGAATGGGACAAGAGAGCATAAAATGTCTACCTACCTGTTAGTTTGAAGTGTACAATGCAATGGCAGAGACATGCATCTGGGTGGGAGGGAGTGCTTCATCTTGATGGGCTGGGGAACAATGGGGGCATGGTGGGAGTAGTAGTGCAGGCCTCACACCCCAAACAGCCCTTACTGTGAAGATGGCTACCTACCTGTTAGTTTGAAGTGTACAATGCAATGGCTGACACATGCATCTGGGTGGGAGGGATTGCTCCATCTTGATGAGCTGGGGAACAAGGAGGCATGGTGGGAGTAGTAGTGCAGGCCTCCCACCCCCAAACAGCCCTCCATGGGAAGATGGCTACCTACCTGTTACTTTGAAGTGTACAATGCAATGGCTGACACATGCAACTGGGTAGGAGGGAGTGCTCCATCTTGATTGGCTGTGGAACAAGGGGGCATGGTGGGAGTAGTAGTGCAGGCCTCCCACCCACAAACAGCCCTCCTTGGGAAGATGGCTACCTACTTGATAGTCTGTAGTGATACAATGGCTGACAACTGCTTCTGGGTGGGTGTGGAGTGCTACATCCTGCTCAGGGGTTGGCCAGGGGGCATGGTGGGAGTTGTGTTGGTTGCCTGGACACATACAACCCTGTAAATGTTGGCTAATTTTGGGGTGATTCAGATGGAGTGAATGTTACATCTGTGTGACCTGTGTTGGGTATTGTTGTGCATATGAATGTACTTGGGCCTTGGAGATGTAGCTTTGTAGTTGTGCAAGACAGTACATGGCAGTGTCATGGTTTACATTTGTTTGTCCTTACCAGCCTGCACTCCCCCGACTGTTCCTGTGAGACTCTCTGGATGCAATATGGCAAGCATCTTCTCCTATTCGCTTATCAAGGAGAGAGAGAGGGCTAGATAGCTAGTCCGTATCCCCAGGTTTATTATATGTAATCAAAAGGAGGACTAGCCTATTTGTGAATGATACTGGGCTCAGGACTGTATGAGGAAGGGGGGAAACTGTTTAGTTTCTTTATGAATCCCTCGCCCACCAACCTAGTTGGTGGCATGCTTCATCATCGGGCCCACCCAGTGACACCGAATGTGTCCCGGATGTGCATCTACGCCTGTATTACAGCGGAGCTGGTGTTTTACTGAGGGTGCAGTGTGGGTGTCGTGAAAGTGATAATTAAAAGCTATACAGCGGTCCCAGTTCCCGAGGGGGTAATTTTAATGTCTCGGCCTCTGTTAGCGTTAAAAGCAAGGCAAATGGATGTGGTGGAGCGGATATTAGGAACTCCTACATCCGAGGTGTGGTCTACATGTTTCAGCCAGGCCTTTCTCTAAAACTGGCTTTCCTCAGGACCGATAATTATGTGAAAGTGCGATCTATACTTTAAGTGAGTATATGATAAAAAAATGTGAAGCACGCGCTAAGGTGCTATAAGTGTGGGAGGGGGATTCCCTCTCCAAGCATTAGCTAGCTTTTTGCTGCAAATGCCCTTATGGAGATATCCGGCAGAGGTGTTTACCGACTCTTGGTCAAGACCCTTTTGGAACCTGTTGTGCTGTCGCGGAACTCCGGGAGGGACTGGGACCGCTGTATAGCTTTTAATTATCACTATCACGACACCCACACTGCACACTCAGTAAAACACCAGCTCCGCTGTAATACAGGCGTAGAAGCACACCCAGGACACATTCGGTGTCACTGGGTGGGCCCCATGATGAAGCATGCCACCAACTAGGTTGGTGGGTGAGGGCTTCATAAAGAAACTTAACAGTTTACCCCCCTTCCTAATACAGTCCTGAGCCCTGTATCATTCACAAATAGGCTAGTTCTCCTTTTGATTACATATAAGCATCTTCTCCTCCCATGCAGTGAATGTTCTTGGTGGAATGGTAGGGCCACCGCCAGTCCTCTGAGCCAGCTCATGGTTCTTGTTCCTCTTCTTTTTGACAACACTCTTCAGGTCATGCCACCACTTCATGATTTCCTGTTTGTTGCGAGGGGTGGTCCCTACTGCATTGACCTTGTCAACTATCCTTACCCACATTTGATTTCTGGTGGCTAATGGTGTCTGTTGGACCAGGTTACCAAACAATTGTGGTTCTACTCTGATTATCTCATCTACCATGACTGACAACTCACTCTCTGTGAATTTGGGCATTTTCTGTGGTGCCATGGTGTGTGGTGTGCTAATATTTTGGGATGCAGTTGTGAGGGTGGTGGGGGTGGTGTGTGTGTTGTTGTGCTGGTGTGATCTGTGGTGATATGCCTCTCCTTTGTGTTCTGGTGTTGGTCCCTTCAGTTGTGGAGTATTGCAAAGGATTCTGGTCAGGGAAGGGGCTGGTTTTACGCTCAGCTATGTGGGTGTGTCAAGATGGAGTATTGCTGTCAGGTGTGTTGTGTGGGTTGTCCTGGGATTTGTATTTTGGGATTTTTCATGGGGGTGTGTCCTTGGGATGTGTTAGGTGTTTTTGTGGGCAGGGCTAGTTTGCTATGTGCACTTGGTGGCCTTGTTGTGATTTTTTTTTTGTCGTCCGCCATTTTTTCACGGAGCGTCCGCAGCGATGGCTATGCTACAGCCCTTTCGCCGGATCTCCCATTCATCACTGTTTGCGACCGCGGTGGGGATTTCCTAATTTTGCATGCGGTGTCTCCGCTTTCCTGGCAGTGGTTTGGTGTGTTTCCGCCGCAAATGTGACCGCCGCGGTTGGATTTTCACCTTCTCCGCCTGCTACGGGCGGTCTTTGGTGTCCCCGTTCTACCGCGGTCGGATTTTTTGGGCGGTTAATCCTAATCGGACCGCCGGTTTTGCCGCGGTACCAGCGGACGGTTGATTTCCGCTACCATGGCGGTCGGGGTGGTTTTCCGACCACCATCCTAATAGACCCCTTCGTTTTTTTTATTGAAACATATTGTTTCTTTGCTTTTCATTGAACCCACGTCAACTATTGCCTTCTTGATACCCATTCAGTAATTTGAAAGGTGTAATGGACCATTCAGTGCCTCTTGCGGTATCATACACCTCAGCCAAAGTAGGGTTGTTATGTCTAGTAGCTGGTCTTGATATTTTTTTATTGTTGAAGCAAGGAATTATAATTTGATCCCCAATATACTGGTCAGCAGTGGTACCAAAATCACAGTTGGATGCAAGAATACGTAAAGCTGCGATGTGACTTTCTATAAATTCACTGCACTACTGGTGACATGAAAAATGAAAAAAATTTAAACTTTCTAGTGTGATGCAAATCTCTTCCGTGAAATGCAATTTCAGTGTCTCTAAGCCTTCTACATAAACATCTTGTCATAGTTTGGTGGGATCACAGGTGGTAAGCTCAAAAAATGTATTGTGCATTTGCATCTAGTAAATTCTGAAACATGCCTTTTTTTGGAAGCAGAGAATGAATGGCCATTAATCATAAACATATAGTGGGAATATAGGACTAACTATGTACCCCACTTCATACAGTGTTCACCTGGATTTTGTATTAATGAAGGTATAGGGTTTACACATTACTGCATTGTATGTGTTGGTATAGATAAATGTGATGAAGGAATATTATAAAAATTTCACTAAAAAATACAAAAAAAACCTTATTCTGAGGGTCACAAGTACAATTTAGTGTTATTTACTATGCATCAAACAGTAGCTTTTGTTTGAATAAATATCTGTTATCATGAAGCGTTGCCTTGCTATAACAATCTTGGTACACTGGCTATACTGGTATTGCTGTGATATCAGCAGTAGATGATTATATGTAAACAACATAGTGGCAAGTTCATACCTGAGGGGTTCGTTGCTGACGGCTGAATTCGAAAATACGTAATGTAACTGAAAGCCATGCGGGGCTAAACAAACCTAAAACAACACAAAATTTGCAACGTAGTATGAGGCAGAGCTCTCCAGGGTTCTCGATCCTCCTCCTCCGCAGGATGAGAGCAGTGGTGTGGTGCCAATTCAATCGCAGTGTGCAGTGGCAGGACTTCAAAGGCTGATCCAGAAGTCTTCAGAGTAGGAGTAGCAGCACAGCTAGGGCTGTAATCACTCGTCGCCACAGTGAAGTAGGTGTGTTGAGACTTGCATTAAGTAAAATACACGTATTTGTAAAGAGCCCCAACTGCAAGGAGGCAGTGCTGCCCTGCTGGGTCCGTCACAGCTATTCTATAACAGTGTGAGTGCCGAGGTTGAAAAATACAAGTACAGAACACTCACTGGGTAAATGATGATAAGGAAAATATACAGGGGGAATTAACAATGAGACATAAATGGTATAATCAATAAATAGACAATATCACAGCAGTATGTATATTTGTATATGTGTGTGTACATATGTATGTCTATGTATGTGATTTCAATTCTTAAAATGAATGCAAGTAAATTATTTTGGTGAATAATTATTTTTCATTAAATAATGTTATATGTAAAAATGTATTTACTAATTGTATCTAAGAATTAATGTTCTACTTTTAATAACAATGATAATTTAACTTTAAATATAAATAAATGTATTACAATATAATTATTTATTAAAAGTAACCATCGCTGTCCCATAAAACACCTTTCCACCCAAAAAAACTATTTTCTATTAAACCCCAAAAACTCCTTATCACTGCAAAAGATAACCCCCCCCTGAGCCCTAAAAACTCCTCTCCCCACAAGAACTACCCATCTCTAAGCCCTAAAACCCCGCATAATACCTAAAACCTACCCATCCTTGTACCCTAAAAACCTGCTGATCCCTGAATCCTAAAACCCCCACAATAGCCAAACCCCCCAAGAAAATATGAGTTATTCTTATTATTCGTAAGTGTATTATTTATGTGTGTGTATTCTCTGAAAAAAACAAATGTTAAAGTGACTCTATAGTTAGGAATTGTAATACTATCTCACTTTACATATAAAGATCTTTCAAATTCACTGAAAAAACAAAGGTTAAATTGGGATGTTATAGTTGGGTGAAAATGTCACTTAAAACATACCATTTGAAACTAACAACACCACTGAAATTCAACAAATATAATTATCTCAAGTAACTATAACTCGTACCCTAAAGTAACAATAACTTGCACCCCCACTATGCAAAGTATTATTAAAAATTATGGCATTTCAGATGTGATCAGGGATGTTATAAATATAGTCAATTAATAAGTCTTGAGTGATTTAATATGCAAGGGTAAAAGCAGTGCAGAGCGAGGGTGCAAGTTACAGTTACTTAAGGGTACGAGTTATAGTTACTTGATATAAACATAACTGGTGAATTTCAGTGTTTTGTTAGTTTCAAATTGCATGTTTCACGTAACATTTTCACCTAACTATAACATCCCTTTAATCTTTGTTTTTTTCAGTGAATTTCTAAGTTTTTTTAAAATGTAAAGTTAGATATTCTTACTAGTTCTAACTATAACGTCACTTTAATCGTGTGTTTTTTTCAGTGAATTTCTACTTTTTTTAAAATGTAAAGTTAGATGTCCAACGTAATGCACGGAAAGAAGGGGGGCTGGGCGCAGGGTCTGACCTGGTATTGTCTGTTGTGTGGCCCCCATCCAAGCTTGCTGTCCCCTCCCCTCCTCCTTGCCCTCCATTTTCCAAGTCCATACCCCTGCTACCTTGTCAAACCCCTGTGTGGCCGTTGTTCTGCCACTGCCTTTCCCGCCTACCCTGCACATTTCACTTGCTGCCCCTACCCACCTCCTCCCTGCTCTCTGTTGTCTGCGTCCATGCACCTGCCCCCTCCCTCCTGTCCTGCATGGTCTGATGTGCTGCCACTGCCCTCCAGTTAGCATGATGTCCCTTCCTACTCCTCCTGCCATCCATTGTCCGAGTCTATGCTCCTATTATTGCCCTCCTGCTTAGCCTCTCTGTTTGGGTTACTGCCCCCACCCTCCTTCCCCCTGCCCTCTGATGTCTGCCCCTGCTCCCTCCCTCCTACCTACCATGTTCCATGGACCTGCCCCTGCCCTTCCTGTCTACTCTGAGTGTTCTGTTGAGCCCAGCATGGTCAGATAGCTGGCGCCTGTGCCTGCCTCCTCCTCCCTGCCTTCTTTTGTCCGAGTTCCATGCCCCTATCCCCTCCCGTCTGTCCTCCATCGTCCATTTTGCTGCCACTCCCTTCTGCCCTCCATGCTGTGTTGTGCTGCAACTGCTCTTCCTGCCCAACCTGCATGGTCTGTTGTATAGCCCCTGCATTTTCCCCTGCCCTCTCTTGTCTATGTCCAGCCCCTAACCCCTCCCTTCTGCCCTCCATGGGGCTTTGTGCATGCCCCTGCCCCATTCTTGCCAACCATGAACGTTGTTCTGTCACTAACCCTCAAGCTTGCCATGCATTGGCTTTTGTACTGCCACTGCACCTCCCACCTGTCCAGTGTGGTCAGCTTGCTGCCCGACCCCCTCCCACCTTCCCTCCGTTGTCTGTTTATGCCATTATAGTCTCCCTGTTGCCCTCGATGGTGTCTTGTGCTTCCAGTGCTCATCCCGGCTGCCCAATAAGTATACAAAACAGTGATGGATTGAATTAATCTCATCCACTGGCAATCACTCGCGCTGCATCCAAATCCATTGTTATTTTGTACACCACGCCACCTCAGTTTGGACCCCACTATATGCAAATCAGTCTTGATCCTGCTCCAAAAGGAGCAGTCCACCCCGAACTGCCAAGCCAAGCCTTCCCTGAACTGGAACACAAGCAACCGAGGATTGGTTTTGCCCTAGTTATGGGCTCATCAGCTGGGTACAGCTTGGTTCCAGTGACACAGTATGCATGCGACCAGTGTCCTGCATGGTCATCTTGCTGCTCCTGCCCTGTCGCCCTGCCCTCCATTTTCCATGTCCGGGCCCCTATCCCCTGCGTTCCATGGTCCATTGACATGCCCCTGACTCCTCTTCCTGCCCTTCATAGTGTGTTGTGCTGCAACTGCCCCTCCTGTCTGTCCGGTATGGTCAGCTTGCTGCCCTTGCCTCTTTCCTTTCTGCTCTGTTTTCCATGTGCATGGCCGTGTCCCCTCCCTATTGCTTTCCATGATCCGTTGTGCTGCACTTTCCTCCCGCTTGCCCTGTGTGGTGTATTGTGCTGTTGCAACACCTGGCGCCTGCCCTGTAAGGTCAGTTTGGTGCCCCTGCCCACCTCCCTCCTGCCCTCTAATGTCCTAATTCATGTCCCTACCGCATTCCTCCTTCCCTCTGTGTTCCAGAGTACCATACATGCAAACATTTTGAATTTGCTTAGAGGGAAATTTTGAAAACAAAATATGGGGAATTGATATATCCATTGACTTAAATTGAAAAAAGAGGAGATTTTAGGTGGGAGGCTGCTATAATAAAGTCCTTTTGGGCTTAAAAACATTGTGCGTCTCGTGCCTTAATTGGGTCTATTGGCATGTATGGTTGTACTGCCACAGCCTCACCCTTCTGCACTCAATGGTCTGTTGTCACGTGGACCGATCACTCCATCATCCACTTCAGCATCTCCAGCCCTCGCACCGCAACCCCCAAGATGACCAACGCCCCCACCGGAGGTGAAACAAAATCCCAGAGCCAACTGGGTGAATGCCCTCAATACCTCTAGCACTACTACTGCCACCAACCTCGAGCAGGAAGACAAAAACCTCAATGCCTGGATCACTAACTGTGCAAACAGCATCATCCCCATCAGGAGCAACATCCAGAGAAAATCCTCCATAAAAGCCAGCTGATACACCCAAGAACTTAAAACAGCGAAATGGGCCAGAAAACAATTGGAGAGGGCATGGCGCGCCAGCAAGACATCTCCAAGAGGCCAGCCTTCGAGACCTCCCTCAACCGCTACAGCTGCTTGCTGAGGACAACAAAGAGGACAGCCCTTGCCCCACATATTGAAACCAGCACCACCAACACCAAGGAGCTTTTCAACATTGTTAAGAAATTCTTCAACCCGGCTTCCAACGAAAACAACATCACACCTCACAGGAGCTGTATGACAACCACGCTGACTTCTTCCACAACAAGGTTGCAAACATATACAGAAACTTTGAACCCCAACCCACACCTACAGACTTCCTTAACAGATGTGCCACCACCGTAACCAACACAAACCACACACTGACTGCCTGGAACATCCTCTCCACCCAAGACACCCCCTCCACCATGCAATCCATCCATTTGGTAGCTCCCACAGACCCATGTCCACACCACATCTTCAACCTCAGAAACCAAAGGATTGGCCAGAAACCCAAACCACGCTACGCAACACCTTTATCACCACCGCAACATTTCACAATGCCTGGAAACGTGCCGAAGTCAGACCACTACTCAAAAAACCCTCCGCTGACCCCAGTGAACTCAAAAACTTCCAGTCAATCTCTGCTCCCATTCCCATCCAGGGAACTGTAAAAGATCATCAACAATCAACTCATGACACACATAGGGCAGAACCAACTACTTGATGCCTTCCAATCCCTCTTCTGCAGCAATTACAGCACCGAAACTTCCCTAATCACAGCCACTGACGAAATTTGAACCCTCCTTGATGGAGGAGAAAACAGCAGCTTTGATCTTCCTCGATCTCTCTGCAGCCTTCGACACCGCATACCACCACGGGCTGATCAAAAGCCTCCAACACTTCAGCATACAAGGGGAATGCGCTTAGATGGATCACCTTTTTCCTTACAGGAAGAACCCAAAGTATCCACCTCCCAAATTTGACCTGTGAACTGAAGGAGATCACCTGCAGTGTCCCCCAGGGCTCATCCCTCTGCCCCCCACTCTTCAACGCATATATGTCCCCGCTGGCCAACATCGTCGGATCCCATGGGCTCAGCATAATTTCGTAAGCAGATGATACCCAACTCATCCGCTCCCTCACTGATGACCCCGCCACCACCTGAACCAGCTTCCACAGATACATAACATACGTCGCGGACTGGATGAAGAACAACTGCCTGCAGCTGAACAGAGACATGACAGAAGTGCTGATCTTTGGCAACAGCAGCAACACATATAATGACTCCAGGAGGCCATCAAATCTAGGACCCGCTCCCACTCCCTCTGACTTCGCCAGAAACCTCGGAATCATCATTGACAACAAGCTCACCATGAAATCACAGATCAACGTCATCTCCTCTGCCTGCTTCCTCACTCTGCACATGCTTTGTAAGATCTTTAAGTGGCTACCCCTACACACGAGACGCAGCATGACACTGGACCTCATCACGAGCCGACTGGAAAACGGCAATGCCCTCTACGTAGGAATCACCGCACACCTCCCACAGAGACTTCTGGCCATACAGAATGCCACAGCCAGACCCATCCTCAGCCTTCCCCAACGAACCCACATCACACCATACCTCAGGTAACTCTACTGGCTCCCCGTAGAGAAGAGATGCCAATTCAAGCTGCTGACCCACGCACACAAGGCTCAACACAACTAAGGACCCACATATATTAATCACCACCGGAACTTCCACCAACCACCGAGAAGACTACGCTCCGGTTCCCTTTGACTTTCCCATACTCCCATCCTCTACCGAAGGGGAAGTGGAGAACGCACCTTCTCACACTTCGCAGAAAAGACCTGGAACAGCCTCCCCATGCACCTCCCGACCATCACCTCACTTCCAGAATTATGAATGGCCCTCAAGACCTGGCTGTTCAAGTAAGGTTCCGGAACCTGCAAGCGCCTGGATACCCTATCAGGTGATTAGCTGCGCTTTATAAATCCTGATTGATGGATTGTATTGCTACAGCCTGTCCTGCAAGGTTGGTTTATTGCCCCCGTTCTCTTTCCCCTGTCCTCCATGGTCCGTTATGCTGCTACTGCCCCTCCTGCCTGCCTAGCATGGTCAACTTGCTGCATCTGCCCCCTCCTCCCAGCCCTCAGTTGTCCAAGTCCATGCCCCTGACCTCTGCCTCTCCATAGTATTCGAATGGACAACTAGATCACTAACATTCTACATCTATTACAAAAGTGTGGCACGCCTGAAGTCATCTTGATGTAATCAAACCTCTAATACCTAAAACATTTCCTTTACAAATTAAAAATAATTATTTGGTCTTTTTCCCATAGAAATTATGGCTAGTGCTGTAAAAAACTAAAATGAGGAGAGGCCTAACCTCTAGGGCCGTCGACGCAACGGGTGCTAGTGTAAAGCGCTCTGAGACCTTATACCTTCGGGTTGAGTCCCGCATCAAAGAATGGATCGCAGATGACCCTGCGAGAAGTTTCAGGTAATTGATGCGCAGACTCAACCCCTCCATCCATCTGCCTTCATGGAGATCTTACCACATCTGTCGCCCCAGCCCTGCCGGTTGTTGTCTGATTCTGTTATCAGGTCGGGGAGAGATCCGAAGATCGCCCGTTCGTTCCACACTTCCATCTGTTCTATCCACCATGGCAGGTCCGTCCTGGCTTCCGCTGTCAGGGAAACAAGTTCTGAATAGCGCTCCTCCGTAGATGGGTTGCCTTCAATCTCTGCAATGCCTTGTAGTGCAGACGGCCCGGGAAAATGGCTTGACTCGAAGATGACAATGAACCAATTTTCTTGACCAGCGGCCTGAGGGAGATTCTATCCCTTCTCGAAGACCTTGGTGAATTCTTTCTAGATCCTGAGGTTCTTCAACTCCGGGAGGCTCAGCGTGGCTGATATAGAATCTGTGAGGAACCCTAGGAAGGTCATGGTCTGCAATGGACTTAATTCTGACTTCTGTCTGTTGATGACGAGTCCCAACACCTGGAGGAGCGCAATAGTTGTGTTCAAGTGTGACAGCAATTGGGTGCACAATTATTCATCAGGAGGATGTTGTTAAGGTATATAATCAACCTGATACCCTTCGCCCTTTAGAGCTTCCACCATGGTGCTGAGGAAAGACCGAACAGGAGAGTTTGAAATTCGAAAATCTGATCCCTCCACTCAAATTGCAGAAAGCGGCAAGGTGGGGAAAAATAGGGGTGAGTGATGTATGCGTCTTTGAGGTCCAGACACACTAGCCAATGGTCCTACAGTAAAAGATCTCTCAGAAGGTGAATGCCCTCCATCTTGAAGTGGCGATAGACCTTTCACTCATTAAAGCCTCTCAGGTTTATTACTGGAGAAAACACCTTGTCCTTCTATTCTACTAGAAAAAATTGCAGAGGAGACCTTGAGGGTGTAATACCGACTTCCGTATTTCTGATTTAGTGAGGAGTTTCTGTATTTAGGAGTCGATCAGGCCAGGGTCCTGTTCCAAGAAAATCAAAGGACATGGCCTTGCCACCTGAACCGGAGTTCCGTGGAACTGTATGTGGTAGTCTGCTCACTTGTGAGCGAACAATCTCAACCCCCCCTCCCCCCTCCCCAGTCTTTGAGGGGAAAAAAGGATATTGCTTACCTTTGAAACCAGCCATCGTTCCATCTTTTGTTCCGGCAGGCTTGACCTTTGCTGGGGCCTGTCTGGAAGGAGTGGCCGGAGATGCGACCCCTGCCTCTTCTGGCCCCGGCGAAATCCTTTCCTGGGAAGATTTTTCTATCGTCGTCTGCGCCTTGTCTAGTGCCGAAAAGGTGGCCACGAACTTCCCAGGTTCTTTCACCAAAGGGTTCACCAAACATGTTGCCACGTGCAATTGCCCCTGCCTCTGATGATGACAACTCCCCCAGTTTAGGGTCTATTTTAATAACGAGTGAACGTCAGCTGTCTGCAGAAACCGCACAGTTGGCGTTGCCTAACAGGCATACCGCCCTATGTGCCCAACCTGCCACAATATCAGTGGGTAAAGGAGTCTCCGATTGCCTCGCCTGCTCTGTCAGTTCAGTGATTTTTGTCTGGGGCCTCACAATGTCTAAAAAATGTATCTTGACATGCTCTTCTGGAGCAGCCAATCCCCTTCTTGGGGTCCTTCATATATTTTACAAAAAGGTACACAGTCCATAGTCAGGGGTGGCTGCCACCTTGTCCACTAAGGCTGCCTTAGGGCTCTCTGCGAGTGGGCGCGCACTTCCTTATCTTGTCTGCCACTTTCTTTTTCTGGAAGCCATTCCAAAGATCTCAGGTGGTAAATACCATCAGGCTCAAGCATGTCTGTTGAGGTGGAAACCCCTTCCAGTGATCCGGAGGCGGCCAAGACTAGGCGCCAAGGTCTTCCCGAAACCTGCCACTCATCATAGGATCCATCCTCATCCGTATCACCCTCCCCATGTTTGAGGGACTCCTCCTCAGGGTCAAAGTCCAGTGCAACAGCGTCATCTATTTCCCTGGGGAAAATGTAGGCTGCATTCTGCATTCTGCAGCGTGCGTGCACTCTTATGGAAGGCCTCTCTCAACCGATCAAAGCCTTCCAGGTGCCCCGTGTCACGTTTCTGGGATTTATAAGAAGTCATTGCAGATAGGCTGCTAGGTTCTGCCCTCATGTCCCCAAGGAGCCCGGAGCCACCAGAGACCTGGGACGTCAACTTGCCCACACTTTCCTGTAGGGTTGCAGGCGCTCCTGCGATGGCCTGGGAGAGAAGCTTGTCAACCTCTGCAGGAAAGCGACGTTGAGGGGGGTATTCCTCTTTAGAGGCCAAGTTAGGGGAATTTTCACAGTCCCGATAGGACCCCATTGCGGTACGTTGTGAGCACCAGATAACACTATTCTCGCCCTGTCTATGTTAAAATGGGCAGCCCCCCCTAAGGTGCTCGATAACTAGGAACAGTACACTCTGCCACGAGGTGGCGCCAGAACGATATTTCCTGAGGGCGGTGAAAAATATCTTACTGCGTTTGCGGTGTCAAGCAAGGGTTGGTAGGGAGCGTCGTGGGTCTGTTGAGCACTGAGGGCAGTGAACTGGCCACGACGCGTCTTATAGAATCCTCCAATGGCACGAAACAGCGCCACCTAGAGGACTGGCGTGGTACAAAGACCCACTCGGGACAAAGCCTACTGCACGTTATTGGCAGAAAACACACATCAATATAAGCACTGTCAATACGGCAATAACCACAGTACAAGTTACTAATATATATCGTTCTTTACCCCCAATAACACTGAACAACCCCAATAGTATTTAAGGACGCGATGGACTTAACTGATGCAGCAGTGAAGAAAAATTGAGGACTACAGGAGGCATGGATTATATAAACATGTGGACTGTGTTGGGATTGGTTACTGGTTGTCATGGACACGTTCTCCCTTTGGCTCATTGGATATGAGGTGTTAGCAGTTCTTTGAACCTGCTTTGTAATTTAGAGTGGCAAAAGGAATGCATAATCCTTGCGTCCAGTTCTGTTATAGAATGTTAGACTTAATTCTCACATGTCTGAGAAAGATGATGTGAATTTACAGAAAATATGCTCTCATTTTAGCTTCTGGAGCACCTTCCATAACCTCTGTGAGAAATTCATGAGAAAACAGTTTTCTCTCAAACGTGATTCATGAAATCCCATCATCAGGTCAGCATTTTTCTTAGGGGAAAATCATCTTGGAACACACCACTATTCCTACAATTAGTGTGGCACCATCAACAAACGATTTATATTCTAACTAAAATCTGTTATCACCCTTTATAAGTGCTACTTTCTGTGACCCTCAAAACCTGCCATTTACTGCAATGCATTTCAATGGGGTCCATGCCCCAGAGTCCTGTAACGGTTGCCACAGCATGTTATGGCCAGCCTATAAAGGGGGTGGGGTCACATTGGGACCCCCTCAGATGTCATTTGGTATCTAGGTAAGCTCAATCTGCCCCCTTACTTGTTTTTTTTTATTCTTTTACAGAACATAGGGACTAAGTCCCTGAGTCTTGTAAAGGCTGCCAAAACATATTGTTCAGGTTGACACCAACCAATCAGGGTTGACTAGTCCCCTTCAAATTGACCCATCAGAGCATATCTGGACAACAACTGTCCAGAAATAAAAATTGTTTTTTTACCTTAATTTCTCAAAAAACTACTGAAAGGATTTACACCAACTCACAAAAAGCACAATCTGCAGACCAAGATCTGGCATTCCTGCAAAATGTTGTCTAATTCTGTTCTGCAGTTTTTGCTGTAGCCCATCTTAAAAATGTCTACAGAAAAAGAATGGGGATTTTGTGTTTTGGGGTCCCACTTTTTTCTTGGCCCCCGCTTGCAGATCACCCCAAAACCTTCCAGGAAGGTGCTGAGGTGGATAAACTTTGTTTTTGAAAAGTTTTGTGAAGATTCATTAAATGGGGCCAAAGTTATTAGCAAACCAAAAAACGCCCTGTCTATGGAAGAGCAGACCTACCTAAAAATGTCTAGTGCCAACCACCCCTTGGTAATATCAGTCATACAGTCACTGACACAGCCACTCACTCACACATACAGCCACTTATACCCACTCACTCACCCATGCATCCACTCACACACCCACCCACTCACTCACCGATATAGCTACTCACACATCCACTCACTCTTCCATACAGTCACTGACAGTCACTCACTTATGCATACAGCTACTCATATACTCACTCACCCATACAGCCACTGACCGCCCACTCACTCACTGATACAGTCACTAACACACCCAGTCACTCACACTTGGAAGCATTCACACACCCACTCACCCAAACAGCCACTCACACACCCACGCACTCACCCAATGAAGCCACTCACACATCAAACCCATACAGCTACTTACACATCCACTCACTCTTCCTTACAGGTACTGACACAGCCACTCACTCTCCCATAAAGCCACTCTCACACTCACTCACCCATACAACCAGGCACACACCCATAGAGCCACTCAAACACCTACCCACACATGGATACACACAGTCACTCACATAATATGAGCTACAAACAGTATCACTCATTAGTAGTACACAACCTGTGGTGGGAGACAAGATGGCGGCTGGTCACCCGGCTGTGTAGGTTGGTGCCGTGAGCTCCCCTAGGCAATTCCTCCCAATATCAAGCGCCCCCCAGCTCAGATGCTCAACTGTACTATCTAAAGCTATGCCATGCTGAGACGACTTGCACAGCTTCATAAAAGACTCACCGACAAAAGATTGTGGCTTTGGCTCGGATCGGCGCCGATTTGTCTCGGCTTTAAGTGGCGGCGTCTGCCTCATTGCTCTGGCGTTCTCATGGCTCCGAAAACAGCAGCAAAAAACGCTACCGGGAAGGCACGGGCCCAGAGCGCGCTACCGATTAGTCCCGGCAGAGTGCTCAATGGTACGAAGGAGATGCGTGTTGGAAATGCGGCTCGAGATGGCGATAATCCAGCAGCTGGAGATGCAGGCGCCACGGAACCGGCTCTCCCCGTGGGCGGTAAGGGGAAGCAAACCCTGCCTGCTCTGTTCAAGGTACAAGCAGGGAAAGCTAAGACACCGGTAGGCGGTGGGGGGGGGCAATAAACGCGAGCTATCAACTTCATCTAAAATGTCTAAGGATGTGAGTTTAAAGGTGAAAGAGGCAGCACCTACCGCTAAGCCAGTGGTTTCCATTCTTGCAGAGGGTAGCAATGTGGTGACTCCCCCCTGTGTGAAGACTAGTATTGGATGTCAGGAACATATCCAGGAACATATCCAGCCTAACATTATGAATCTTAATGGTCCTGATAATAGTGTTTTATGTGCTGGGGGGGGTGAAAAACCTCTGGGAGCTGTTAATGGAGGTAATAATTATCCCCAACCAGGCATTCTTCCCCCTGTGAGGAGCATTATGGGAACTGTAGTCTTACAAAAACCAGTGTCATTTACTCAGCGCCCCAAAAGTCAAAACCTAGATATTCAAGGGGTGTGTTTAAACCCCCTTTTTGTTTCCAATGGTGACATAAAGGAGCCTGAGGGGGGAGATAATATTTTTTCAATGTCAGACCATACTGGATCCTCAGAAGATGATGGCCCAGATAAAGAATGGACAGATGATGATAGCGATCCTGCAGATTGGCGCTCAATGGAAGTATCAAAAAATGAGATCTCATTGCATGATCCCCATACAATTCGTAAAGCTATGAAAGGTGATCTGGTCCCAAGTAAGGATCCAGGGTCTCTTGGTTCTATGATCTGGGACTACTCCTTTTCAGCACAGCCTGGCGTAGTTGGCAATGGTAGCTCTATTTCTGGAGCTGGCGCAGCCCCCCATCTACAGGTGCCCCCTGGTGAAATAACTTTGTCAGTCATCTATCAAACTATTATGGCACATCGTGAAGAAACCCGACTCGAGAGTGCCCGTACACAGGGGGCGTGTCGTAGGATGCAAAATTCAATACGAAGAGTAGCAAAAACATGCTCAGATATTGCTGTGAGGATTGTAGAGGCTGAGGAGCGGATCTCGAGTCTTGAGGATGCAATGGTTACTCAGAAGGAACTTACGGAAACAGTTAAAGTACAACGGGAGGATATGCTTTGGAAACTAACTGACATGGAAAATAGGGCCAGGAGAAATAACTTGAGGATTTTGGGAATCCCGGAAGGCAGGGAAGGCTCGGATATCAGACAGTTTGTTGTGGATCTATTCTCCGAAGCCTTCCCGGAGGTTACACAGTGGAATTGGCAACTTGAGATCCAACGTGCGCATCGCTTCCCCTTTAAACAGAAGCAGAATCCTGGCCCGGCTAGCGATAGGCCACGCGCAATCTTAATCTGTCTAAATAATTTTCTGGCCAGAGAGAAGGTTTACGATTTAGCTAGACCGGACAAGAAGAGGGTGGGGAAGGATTGCTCTTTCTTTGTTAGACCAGATTTTTGTCCAGCAACTGTTGAGCGGAGGTGGCAGCTCCGCCAGCTAATAGCTCCATTTCAGGCAAGGGGAGCTCAATACTTCCTGCTTTATCTATCGAAATTGAAAGTAATTTATCAGGGCCAGACTAGGTTTTTTGTATCGGAAATCCAGGCGAAGGAGTTTCTGAACACAATTTAGTCAACAATATTTTGTTTTTTTGGATCATCATTCTGGGGGAGGGGATATGTTCTGAGGGGGACTGAGCTGAGCTAATCTTTTGCGCTGTCTATATGGTTTTGTCTTGGCTATGCCTGGCTCAGATCCCCGATCTTCGGTCAATTGGGAGGTAGGATTTAGGGGAGAGTGGGAGGGACCAATCTATTCCATCACTAGGACCTCGGTCCTGATGTCTCATAAGGGAGGTGAAGGGTTGGTGGTGGTTGGGGGAGTGGGGGTGGGGTGGGGTGGGGTGGGGTAGAAGTAGCACTGGGTTGGGGGTGGGGGCTCTTGGGGGGTGAGTAAGATTTTTTGTCTACTTTTTGGCCGTGGTATCAATGGCAACAGAGGTGGTTCTATGTCAGACTTTATCATTAAAAAGAATTTATTTGAGTGGCGATTAGGAGGTATGTTATTTTTGAATGCCGCAGGATAGTTTACGTTTAAGCTCATGGAACATCTGTGGTTTGAATGATGGGAAAAAACGGGCCTTGCTCTCTAAAATTGTTCAAGCTATGCAGGTTGAGATCTTGTGTCTTCAGGAGACACATATACCGTGGGGAAAACGAGAGTGTCTGAAAATTCCTGGTTATGAGCTTATCGCCTGCTCTCGGCAGACATCAATGATTAGAGGTGTTGCTATAATGCTAAAACGAGGGGTAGGATCTTGTAAGAGAGCTAGAGAGGATACCGCAGGCAGGTGGGCTATAGCGGAAATTGTAATTAATGATAGGCCCCTATCTGTATCTGTCTTTACTATATATGGGTCAAATTTAGATGACCCAGAAATTATAAAATGTCTAAATTTAGAACTAGCAACATGGCCACATCCTATGTTTTTATGTGGGGACTTGAACATTAATCTGACAAGTAATTTCAATTTGATTAGTGATCAAAACTACTCTGGTAGGAAACCTGGTGTGTTTAAGGCTCTCCAGACGCTAGTTTTAGAACATGGGTTGATTGATCTCTGGTATCGATATAACAAAGAAAACAATGGCTATACATTTTATTCTGCCCCCCACAATAAAATGGTCCGTTTGGATTATTTTTTTATCTCTGAGCAGACGGCAGGGGCAGCCTCTATTGTAGTATCCCCAAGAACGCTATCTGACCACAATTCATTGATAGTGGAAGCCCCCTGGCGGAGGCTGGTTAAAGTTCCCAGATCATGGACTTTCGAAAGAAAGTTACTTTTAGATCAAATATATCGAGGACACATGGAAAAGTGGATAACTGAATTTTTAAACATCAACAGGGGAACGGCCTCCGATTGCATTGTTTGGGATATATTTAAGGCAGCACTCCGTGGTGAGACTAAAAGTTTTTCAGCCCATCGATGGAAGACTATCCAGGCACAGATTAAGGGTCGTTTTGATAAGCTCCGGGCGGCCGAGGTAGAATTAACACGCAATATTCAGTATGGCCATAATATTGACCAGAGTCAGCAGGTGGTGGCGATAACCAAATCTAAGCTGCTAGAATATTTCGGTCAAGATTTAGCCGCAAAGTATGTGCAGTACCGCACTATGATGTATGAGTTCGGTGAAAACTCGAGTAAAGTCCTTGCCAAAAGATTGCAACAGAAAACCATGGCAAATCGTAGCTATAGAGTTCAGGAGCAGCTCGGCTCCATTCAAGATACGCCTGACGTGGTTATTAATGTCTTTAAGAATTTTTTTTCTTTATTGTATGAGGAGGAGAGGGTTAGATTTCAGAGCAAAAGCTTGGTTGATGGTTTTCTTCAGAAAATTAATACGTTGCAAATTACATCAGTGCAGAATGAGGTACTCTCTGCTCCAATTACTTTGGAAGAGGTGGAGCGGGCAATTAAATCCTTGGCCAATGGGAAGGCCGCTGGTCCAGACGCCATCCCTCTGGAATTCTAGAAGGAGTTTTTGTTAGTAATTTGTCAGGATATGCTGCTAGTTTTTTAGGGCAGCACAGGGTGGTGCCATCCCGGATTCTTGGCGTCAAACCACGATTCTATTATTAAAAAAAAAAAGACATCTGAGTTAAACCCCGCATCTTATCGACCAATTTCACTTATAAACACTGATAGTAAAATATACTCAAAAATACTATCTTCTAGACTTGCGCAGGTAATTGTTCCGCTGGTCTCCTTGCGCCAGCATGTGTTTATCCCGGGTAGGGACACTACTGACCACGTTCGTCGGGTCATCGCCCTATTGGACTGGGTTCAGACTAAGGGGTCTCCCCTCGGTGTGATCCTGTTGGACGCCGAGAAGGCGTTCGACAGGGTCTCCTGGGAGTTTTTATGGGCAGTGCTCCGCTGGAAGGGCTTTAATCTAGATTTTATCCAGGCCATTCAGTCATTATATATCTCTCCAGTGGCAACAATCCGGATTTCAGGGCAGGAGTCAGGGCGCTTTAATATTAGCAGGGGGACCAGAAAAGGATGCCCCTGCTCTCCACTCCTCTTTGCTCTCTATATTGAGCCCTTCCTCAGTAAAATTGAGGAGAGCACGGATATATTGCCGGTTAGTATTAGGGGAGTGGAATACAAGACGTTGGCCTATGCTGACGATATCGTGGTCTTAACCAGCGATGTCGGACACGCTTTTGCAGCATTAGAGACACTAGCTCTACAATATGGTTTGTTATCCAGATATAGGCTAAACATCACTAAAACGCAGGTCATCCAGTCAGCGGCCACGCCCTCTTCTAGAGTTCCTGTAGTCACAGAAGCAGTGTACTTGGGGGTCAAAATTACGGCAGAAGTAGGTAAAATTCCTAATCTAAATCTTCTCCCAGTGGTTGACTCAGTTAACATTAAACTGCAGAGATTGGATCATTTGCATCTGTCACTTTACGGCCGTTCCAATGTACTAAAAATGTTGGTCCTTCCGAAGGTTATGTACCTGTTTAGGACTATCCCTTTGGAGCTTTCGCAAGTAACATTGGCCAAGGCCGAGAGGATCTGTTTAAGGTTTCTCTGGGGATATCGTCGATCACGCAGAGCCGCCAACTGGATTTGTCTTCCTAGGGATCGTGGGGGCTGGACGGTCCCCAATCTCTTACTTTATTATTGGTCAGCCATGCTACAACACTTTGGGCCATTGCTGCTGGGTGATAGGGCAGATGTCCCGCTCTGTAACAGGCCATCTATTTATGAGATATCCTTGGGGGAGGCGGCTAAGGGCATATTAATGCGGGTACTGTAACCAAGTTACTTTAAAAAAGTTAGGTTCAAAGTCATTGGGACTATATTTACTGTTTGGCAGAAAATCCGCCGGAAATATATTATCCCAAAAGGTAATATTTATACACCCTTCAATGCTGTGGGTGTTCTACCTCCTATCTTTCAGGATCAAGTTACTTTCAAATGGTAGAGTTTGGGTGTGAAAGTTATAGGTGACCTTTGCTCTGGTGGGCACATATCGTCTTTTTCAAAGGAAAGATTTCATATACAGTCGCAAGATTTTTTTAAATATCTCCAAATCAGGAGTTTTGTTGGTAAATATTACCACAATACCCCCACAATATTTGATAAGTTAATCTTAATTGAATTGACTCAAAGAAGGGCTAAAATAGGTACTTTTTATCAATATCTCCTTTCAGGCCTTCCGGATGATCTGGATTTACAAAATGTAAAGTGGGCGGGGAAATTGTGTAAATTAGGTGTGGATCTAAGGCCTGCGTTAGAATTAGTTAATTATGTTCTCGTTTCAGGTAGTTTACGAACCCAAAGTTACATGGCAATGTTTGATCTATACTATACACCGGCTAAAATTGCAAAATGGGGGGGGGGGCAGAAGGGAGATTGTTGCCCTAGGTGCGGTCTCCAAGCGGCCGACTCAATCCACATGTTCTACTCATGTCCAAATCTGAGGGATTTTCTATCTGACATTGAAGTTTTTATAAATAAGGTGTTGGATATGGAGAGCTAGGATGTTAGCTTGGTATAACTTGGAATCCTCAGAGTATTGACTAAGGGGCAGAAGAAGGAGGGAGGTGGTCTCTAAGATATGGGCCCCTTTTGAGGAATGGTTTAAGAAATGAGAAATCTTTATATGTTATTACTGAGTCCTATTATTTTTTTATTTTTTATTTTTTTATTTTTTTTCTTCCCTCTTCTTCTGTTATTTTTTTTTTTTCTCTTTATGTATTTATTTATGTACGGTTTTGGTTCCCTTTTTTTCTGTTGTTTTGGTAATGTCATCTCTCCACTCAAATTGTATATCTATGCATTCAAGTATGTTTATTCTGATGCCACGACGTGATAAATATAGTAAATAAAGTTAAAAAAAAAAACAAAAGTAGTACACAACCTGTACTCTTTTAGGTTTTGTAGTATCTTAGTATATATCTTTAACACTCAGAGAGTTTTAGAAAACACTCACAATCACTGGATGATATCATCAGTGATGTCATAAGTGATGTCATGAGTGATGTCACTGACCATGTCATGAGTCATGTCATATGTGAGATCATAAGCAGTGCATTGCGGGGGCACAAGTTATAGTTAGCTCAGGTCCAGGTAACAATGCCTGCTGTATTTCTGTGGTTTTTAGCGTGTGAAATGAGAGCTTAAGTATAATGTCCCTGTAACCTTTGTTTTTTTCAGTATATATTAAACCCTATGTCAAATTCAATTTTAGTTATATTTTAATCAATATTTTACTAAAAGGTAAATAATAAAATAATTAATATTACTATATATATTTTTAATGCTTTATTTAAGATTTTTCAAAAAACAATACATGAAGGATTCGAGGGGAGAGGCACTCATTTTTAGCAACCATAACAGTGAGGGGGAAGCTATGCACAGGCCAATTTTTCGTGGATTGAAAATTGGTTAGTTTTGGATGAAGATGGGAGGACGGGTGGCGCATCCATTCTAGAGGTCAACAAGTTGACTGGCTGTGGGTGATGATGGTGTTTGGCCGGCCAGGTGGGGGAGACGGATCTGGAGATTCAGGTTGCAAGGTGAGTAAATAGGCTCGAAGTGGGCGCCATATGTCCTTTAGGGGCGGGGGAAGGCTGGAGTGTGGAAAAAGTCTCACTTGTCAAGTCGCAGTATGTCATACTGCGAATCCATGCCCATGTCAAGGGACGAACCCTACTACCCCAATGTAATGCAATTTCTCTCTTCGCTAACAGTAGGACGATGGACGGGTATCTGCAGTAGCAGTTTGGGATGGAGGGCACATTGCCCAGCAGTGCAAGCACAGAGAATGGCTCAAGAACCATCACGATCATATGCGACAGAGTGTTGAACACCACCATCTAATACGTGGCGATAATGGGGCATGTCCAGGTCATATGCGCAAAATCTACCCCGGGGGAGCTACACTTGGGACATTGCAAGGATCTGGCGGTGTTCAACTTGGCGAGCTCGAGGGGGGTAATGTGAGATCCATGTAAAAAAAAGTGAAAATGGAGGAACATGTGGCGATGATTAGGGGATAAAAGTTTAGTTTGTGCGTAGTTGAATGCCTAGTCCTTGTCCAAGATAGGATACCCCAGGTCCTCCTACCAGCAGCGTTGGACCCCACTGTTGTGTGTGTGCTTGAAAGCCATGCATGAACGATACAGCTTAGCGATCAGATAGGAGACCTCCGGATCTGTAATTAAAAGCGTAAGCAGAGGGAACTCCTCAGGAGCTGGTGGGTGGGGGGGGGGGGGTAGAAGGGCATGAGGGACTGTAATGTACCGTGCAGTCTAGTGAGGACAAATCTGTCTGTGCATTATTTCTTCATCCTGTGCGGCGGTGGTATGTGCTCTAACATGTCCATCCGGGAAAAGATCCCCAAAGGTGTGTAAGTACAACCTCAGCAGGGTGCCCTGCACCAGCCTCCCAGTTGAGACTGAAAGCCAGCGGTTCCGTGGTAGGGGGAGGCCGGGAGACTACAAGGAATCAATGCCCAGCATTTCACTGAGTCTCCTCCAGGCACAACATGTGGATAGAGTCTGAATGCCCGCCAGGTCAAGTCTGATGCCGCGCATAATATGGTATTTGCAACGTATTCCTAATAAACCCCCAGTTTTTTAGAGCAGCTAATAGGATCTTGAGTCGAACTTTTTTGTAAAACTTGGGATCCCCAAATTTATAGAGAAAAAACTCCTGTCCCTGCGGAACATCATGCAATAGTGCCTGAAACAAATGGCCCATAGAGGAAGAATCCATCTTATTTGCTAACATTCTAAAAAATTTAAAATGAAAGGCATGGCAATAAGAAAGTTGGTCGGGGAGGGCCAATCCTCCTTTCTTTAGCCCACTCCTAAGCTTTTTCCACGCTATTCTCGGGGTTTTTGTGGCCCAAATAAATGACCCAATTTTTCCTTGAAGGGTAGCAAGATCTCTAATATTGAAAGAAAGCGGGATAGAATTAAACAAAAAAGTTACCTTAGGCAAAATTATCATTTTTACAAGATTCACCCTGCCATATATATTCAATGGTAAACTCGCCCAGCGTGACAATAAGCTGCCCACCTCCTTAGCAACCTTCTCCCAGCTGATCTTAGATGTATCTATCAGCTTCTGTGCTAGATGGATCCCCAAATATCTCATCCGACCCTTAGCCCCTGGTATTGGATTTGCACAATTCCAACTCATTATTTCAGTTTTTTCTCTCTTAATTTTATAACCCGAGACCTTACCAAATTCCCCCGCTAATTCAAATAGCCTAGGTATAGCTTTTACATGGTCAGATGTATACATTAAAAGGTCATCTGCATAGAGAGCAACCTTAAGTTCTAGGTCAGCGATCTTAAAAGGCAAAAAAAGGGGATCTTCTCTAAGGGAGCAAACAAAGGGTTCAATATATAAATTAACCACTAAAGGTGACAGAGGACAACCCTGTGTGGTACCTCTTGGAATACCGAACCATTCTGATAGAATACCATTGACTAGAACTTTTGCTCGTGGGGCTGAATAAAGAGATTTGACCGCCTCAATAAAATTCATAGGGAAACCAAAACCATGCATGGTCTCCCAAAGATAATTCCAGCTGACCTGATCGAAAGCCTTGGCGGCATCGATTGCAACAAGAGTTAGTGGGAGCCTACTTTCAGTTGCAACGTCAATTGCCCCTATGGCTTGAAAGGTAAGCTCATTGAGCTGTCTTCCAGGTATAAACCCCCTCTGATCGGGATGTATGATAGTTTTAATAATTTTTGCCTTCCTAGCAGCCAGAATCCCAGAAAAGATCTTGACGTCCAAATTAAGTAACGAGATAGGCCTATATGCCTCAATTTTTTGAGGATCCTTATCTTGCTTAAGAATCAGGGACACTGTCGCTTCCGACCATGAGGGGGGAATCGCTTCTCTATTTTGGTATATTTTATTGAAAAGAGTTTTTAGAACCGGCACTACCCTATCTAATAAGGCCGAATATATTTCAACAGGGAGCCCATCTGGCCCCGCAGCTTTACCCCTACTCATTTTTTTGAGTTGATCTCTGATCTCCCCTTCTAAGATACTAGTTGATAGATATAGCCTGTCTGTCTCAGACAGGCGAGGGAGATCCCTCAAGTTCAACCATGTTTTAACAGCATCCGGTCTATGAACAGTGTCCTCCTTATATAGATCATACATAAAGGGTCTAGCCTCCTCCCTGATCTCATCATCTTCCTGCAACAGGACTCCAGACCCTCTTTGGACCAAGCTCTTGATATGGTTCCTAACCCTATCTATCCTGGATTTCCAGGCCAGAAAAGAACCACATCTTTCGCCATATGCGAAATGCTGTAGTTTACTGGCATCCCATTTATCCTTCACAATTTTATCAATCCTGGCTTGGAGATCAGCTTGCAAAAAAAACAACTCCCTCTCTAATTGCGGCATAAGGCTTCGGGAAGTCAGAGCTGCCTGTTGCAGGCCCCAGTCTGGGACTCTCCAGGCACCCCGGAATGCCTTCAGGATCAATTGTCACAACCACTTAGATTAGCAGGTATCAGGTTATGGGGAGATCTTCAGAAAGATTCACAACTTATCAGCTGGGACTCAATGTCTAATATAACCAGCGGGACACTAACGAGATTTAAGTTCTATCAATTGTCCGCGTGGTGGGCAACACAGTCATGGAGCAATGAAGATCTGGATATAATTATCGACTCTATTTCTAGAACAGGATCATGGAAACGTGAAGTGTCTTTCTGGTATGGGGTTTTTTATAGATATAGGAGATCGTCTAGACTTAGATCTGGTGAGACGGTGGGGTAGTCTTTTCTCCGAAAATGGGGATGACTTACAGAAGCTCTGGTGTGACTCCTTTTCTATATTAGAGACTGTGGTTAAACCAGCTAATCTTAGGAGAAACCATCTATACACCGCTTATAGGGTGTATTGGACTCCGGGTAAATTGTCTAAGATGTCTGCGATGATCTACCACTGCCCCAGATGTAAGTATCCAGCTGCTGATGATCTTCATGTATTTATGGATTGCCCGAAGATCGGCCCCTTTTGGACTGAGGTATGTGGTTTCCTGAAGGATGTGTTGTATATGCAGATTGAAGTAAATGCTAGGCTAATCTTCTTCGATCTTTTGTCGGACCATTGTTTGAATGCCCTAGCTTCGAAGTTTGCACTCTATGTAGTAATTATTGCTAGGAGAGAAATTTGTAAAGCTTGGAAGCTCGAGGTACCTCCTTCCTTTGTGGACTGTTTAAAGAACATCATCATGATTAGTCAATCTGATATGGCCTGTGACATCTCTAGCGCCCAAAAAATTTGGGCAGCACTAGAGGTTTGGAGAGGGAAGTAAGATCAGTCCTATGATTATGCCGGAGGTCTGTTGGTCTGGTCCTCCCCAGTAATAAGTGGTGCCTCAGGTATTGTGAACGGGAGTGGGACCAGGATACAGCCGTACCTCTGGGAAGACTCTACATCTCCTTCAGGTCCACCATTAGGGCGGTTCTCAATAAAGGCCTGTTTGAAGGGTGTGGAAATATTCCATCTAGAGCATTTTCCGATGGCATGTATGAGGACTAAAAAAAAAATAGGAAAAAGTCTGATGCCGCGCGGTAGCAGCACATTAAGGTATATGGGGTCTGATAGATACTGTTCCGATTTGTTGTAGGGAAGGCGGGTGTCTGGGTGAAACCAATAGTAGGCAAAATGTGCCTGCGCGACCAGGTAGTACAGGCGAAGATCTGGGACACAAAACCCGTTCTGGTCATATATGAGTGTGTGGGTCTCCCAAGCGATGCACGACTTGCGGTCTGCCCACACCAGTCTCTGCAACAGGCTGCGTAGTCAGGCAAAAAGAGATTTTGTCAAAGGGATGGGGATGTTGATAAATAAGTATAATAAGCGTGGGAGAATATTCATCTTGATGAGGACTATTTGTCCCACCATGGAGAGGGGGAGACTAATCCAGCGGTCTATTTGGGAGAAAGCTTATTGATGGCAGGGCCGTAATTTTGGCTAAGCTTTTTCCACGCTATTCTCGGGGTTTTTGTGGCCCAAATAAATGACCCAATTTTTCCTTGAAGGGTAGCAAGATCTCTAATATTGAAAGAAAGCGGGATAGAATTAAACAAAAAAGTTACCTTAGGCAAAATTATCATTTTTACAAGATTCACCCTGCCATATATATTCAATGGTAAACTCGCCCAGCGTGACAATAAGCTGCCCACCTCCTTAGCAACCTTCTCCCAGCTGATCTTAGATGTATCTATCAGCTTCTGTGCTAGATGGATCCCCAAATATCTCATCCGACCCTTAGCCCCTGGTATTGGATTTGCACAATTCCAACTCATTATTTCAGTTTTTTCTCTCTTAATTTTATAACCCGAGACCTTACCAAATTCCCCCGCTAATTCAAATAGCCTAGGTATAGCTTTTACATGGTCAGATGTATACATTAAAAGGTCATCTGCATAGAGAGCAACCTTAAGTTCTAGGTCAGCGATCTTAAAAGGCAAAAAAAGGGGATCTTCTCTAAGGGAGCAAACAAAGGGTTCAATATATAAATTAACCACTAAAGGTGACAGAGGACAACCCTGTGTGGTACCTCTTGGAATACCGAACCATTCTGATAGAATACCATTGACTAGAACTTTTGCTCGTGGGGCTGAATAAAGAGATTTGACCGCCTCAATAAAATTCATAGGGAAACCAAAACCATGCATGGTCTCCCAAAGATAATTCCAGCTGACCTGATCGAAAGCCTTGGCGGCATCGATTGCAACAAGAGTTAGTGGGAGCCTACTTTCAGTTGCAACGTCAATTGCCCCTATGGCTTGAAAGGTAAGCTCATTGAGCTGTCTTCCAGGTATAAACCCCCTCTGATCGGGATGTATGATAGTTTTAATAATTTTTGCCTTCCTAGCAGCCAGAATCCCAGAAAAGATCTTGACGTCCAAATTAAGTAACGAGATAGGCCTATATTCCTCAATTTTTTGAGGATCCTTATCTTGCTTAAGAATCAGGGACACTGTCGCTTCCGACCATGAGGGGGGAATCGCTTCTCTATTTTGGTATATTTTATTGAAAAGAGTTTTTAGAACCGGCACTACCCTATCTAATAAGGCCGAATATATTTCAACAGGGAGCCCATCTGGCCCCGCAGCTTTACCCCTACTCATTTTTTTGAGTTGATCTCTGATCTCCCCTTCTAAGATACTAGTTGATAGATATAGCCTGTCTGTCTCAGACAGGCGAGGGAGATCCCTCAAGTTCAACCATGTTTTAACAGCATCCGGTCTATGAACAGTGTCCTCCTTATATAGATCATACATAAAGGGTCTAGCCTCCTCCCTGATCTCATCATCTTCCTGCAACAGGACTCCAGACCCTCTTTGGACCAAGCTCTTGATATGGTTCCTAACCCTATCTATCCTGGATTTCCAGGCCAGAAAAGAACCACATCTTTCGCCATATGCGAAATGCTGTAGTTTACTGGCATCCCATTTATCCTTCACAATTTTATCAATCCTGGCTTGGAGATCAGCTTGCAAAAAAAACAACTCCCTCTCTAATTGCGGCATAAGGCTTCGGGAAGTCAGAGCTGCCTGTTGCAGGCCCCAGTCTGGGACTCTCCAGGCACCCCGGAATGCCTTCAGGATCAATTGTCACAACCACTTAGATTAGCAGGTATCAGGTTATGGGGAGATCTTCAGAAAGATTCACAACTTATCAGCTGGGACTCAATGTCTAATATAACCAGCGGGACACTAACGAGATTTAAGTTCTATCAATTGTCCGCGTGGTGGGCAACACAGTCATGGAGCAATGAAGATCTGGATATAATTATCGACTCTATTTCTAGAACAGGATCATGGAAACGTGAAGTGTCTTTCTGGTATGGGGTTTTTTATAGATATAGGAGATCGTCTAGACTTAGATCTGGTGAGACGGTGGGGTAGTCTTTTCTCCGAAAATGGGGATGACTTACAGAAGCTCTGGTGTGACTCCTTTTCTATATTAGAGACTGTGGTTAAACCAGCTAATCTTAGGAGAAACCATCTATACACCGCTTATAGGGTGTATTGGACTCCGGGTAAATTGTCTAAGATGTCTGCGATGATCTACCACTGCCCCAGATGTAAGTATCCAGCTGCTGATGATCTTCATGTATTTATGGATTGCCCGAAGATCGGCCCCTTTTGGACTGAGGTATGTGGTTTCCTGAAGGATGTGTTGTATATGCAGATTGAAGTAAATGCTAGGCTAATCTTCTTCGATCTTTTGTCGGACCATTGTTTGAATGCCCTAGCTTCGAAGTTTGCACTCTATGTAGTAATTATTGCTAGGAGAGAAATTTGTAAAGCTTGGAAGCTCGAGGTACCTCCTTCCTTTGTGGACTGTTTAAAGAACATCATCATGATTAGTCAATCTGATATGGCCTGTGACATCTCTAGCGCCCAAAAAATTTGGGCAGCACTAGAGGTTTGGAGAGGGAAGTAAGATCAGTCCTATGATTATGCCGGAGGTCTGTTGGTCTGGTCCTCCCCAGTAATAAGTGGTGCCTCAGGTATTGTGAACGGGAGTGGGACCAGGATACAGCCGTACCTCTGGGAAGACTCTACATCTCCTTCAGGTCCACCATTAGGGCGGTTCTCAATAAAGGCCTGTTTGAAGGGTGTGGAAATATTCCATCTAGAGCATTTTCCGATGGCATGTATGAGGACTAAAAAAAAAATAGGAAAAAGTCTGATGCCGCGCGGTAGCAGCACATTAAGGTATATGGGGTCTGATAGATACTGTTCCGATTTGTTGTAGGGAAGGCGGGTGTCTGGGTGAAACCAATAGTAGGCAAAATGTGCCTGCGCGACCAGGTAGTACAGGCGAAGATCTGGGACACAAAACCCGTTCTGGTCATATATGAGTGTGTGGGTCTCCCAAGCGATGCACGACTTGCGGTCTGCCCACACCAGTCTCTGCAACAGGCTGCGTAGTCAGGCAAAAAGAGATTTTGTCAAAGGGATGGGGATGTTGATAAATAAGTATAATAAGCGTGGGAGAATATTCATCTTGATGAGGACTATTTGTCCCACCATGGAGAGGGGGAGACTAATCCAGCGGTCTATTTGGGAGAAAGCTTATTGATGGCAGGGCCGTAATTTTGGCTGATAATCAATTTCCTGTCCCTGTGGAATACGATTCCCAAATATTTATTAGTGTGTGCAGACCAGCATAAAGGATGTTCTCTCGGTGGGGGGTCGTGACGTTTGTCAGTGGGACAACTTGGATTTTTCCCAGTTAATATGCAGTCCCAATAGATCACCGAACCGAATATTCTCCTGCACTATAGGGTCTAGGTTTTCTGAAGGATGCCCGAGGAACAGCAGGATGTCTTCCACGCACATTGGCATCAAGAGAGCGCCGGACCTCAACTGTAGGCCACGATGCAAATGACGCTCTTGTAGGTGTCGGATTGAAGAGTCCATAGCAGTAATAAATACAAGAGGGGACAGCAGGCTGCCCTGCCTGGTGCCTTGAGAAACGGTAAAGGGGTCTGAAATTGAGTAATTGATCTGTATACGGGCTGTGGGGGACGTAAAGCCATTAGGCAT
Organism: Triturus cristatus; assembly: GCF_964204655.1. Lineage (NCBI taxonomy): Eukaryota > Metazoa > Chordata > Amphibia > Caudata > Salamandridae > Triturus > Triturus cristatus. The sequence goes on along the minus strand of NC_140581.1, from coordinate 859,472,366 downwards.
GCTGAGTTTGTGTAGCGTTGCTTGGAGGAATGGCCACTCGAGAAAATTGAACGCCTTCTTGGCATCCAGCAGGGTAACCACCGCAGATGTCTCTGAGGACACTCTGTTCAGGACAGAGAACAGTGTCTGTAGATTAAATGCAGTGGACCTGTGTGGGATGAATCAGATCTGAATTGGTGACACGATTTGATCTGGGAGGATCAACAGCCATCGCCTTGGCCAATACCTTAATGTCGAAATTAAGTAATGACAGACGCCTGTAGGAGGTACACCTGGTAGGATCCTTGCCGGGCTTTAGCAGTAGCGTAATCGCCGCATCGCGTATCGTAGGGGGAAGGATCCCACTGTCCAAGGACTCAGCATAAACCTTCAATAAACGAGGTATCAATATTTGTTTGAATGCCTTATAAAAGGAATCAAATAGGCAGTCGAGGCCAGGGGCCTTCGAGCTGTCGAGGGAGTCTATTGCCTGGGCGAGTTCCTCAACAGAGAAGGGTTCACTGAGGAACTGGGCCTGTCCCGTGGTAAGCCAGACCATGGCCACCTCTTCCAAGTAGGCCATACGGCCTTCTGAGTCTGGCGGTAGCCGGGAGGTATACAGGGATTTGTAATAGGAAACTAGTTGGCGAATAATATCAGTATTGTCCGATACATTGGTGCCATCTTCCAGGCAATAATTTGTGATGTGTCCTGCTCACTGGGTGAGGGGGGGACACAGGAGCGGTCTTAGGTTCTCCCAGAGCGCACCCCCTCTCCATACCTGCACGCCGTGGTATATTTACCCAGCAAGGCCGTTTCCCTGTCAGCCAAGTCGTTGAACTCTTCAAGAAAAGTTGTGCGTTTGTGAAGCATAGATGAGGAGGGGTGTGAGGCGTTATCCCTGTCTATTGACGTCAGTTCATTTTCCAATAGGGCCAGAATGCCGCACAAGTCCTGCAAGACTCTGGTTTGCTTGGAAATGAAGATACCGCGAATGTACGCCTTATAGGTGTCCCATAAGGTCGCATATCGAGAAACCGAACCGGAAATAATCTCAAAATATTCTAGGATAGCGCTGCAGAGTTCCAAGCAGAACACCTCATCAAGTAAAGCCGTTGCCATGAAGGATCATCTACGCTCCTGCATTGTATGGAATTGAGAGCTGTAATATCACTTGAGGAATCTCGAGTGAGATCCCACCATAAATTCAGGCCCCAGCCTACTAGTGTTACATCTGGATCGAATCTGTCCAGGTGGGCAGATAGCCCTTGAAAGAAGGAAGGATTGTCTGTGTTTGGGGCATATACGTTTAAAAACAGTAGTGTCCTTCCCGTCATTGTCCAAGCCACCAGCTGATATTTTTAAAACGCATCTGCCCCAAACACAGATGATCCTTCCTCCCTGTGAGGGGAGGTGTGTTTCCTGCTGGAATGCAACTTTGATTTTCTGTCGGTTTAGGTAGGCTAGTACCAGCTTACATTTCCATGGATTGTTTAGTCCCTGGATGTTCCAAGTGAGGAGTGTCACCTCGACAGAGAGTCTAGGGGTCCCCATCACATGTGTAGGGAAATGGAACTGCTGTGCCAGTGCACAGCTGCCCAAAACATAATCGGTATCGCTTCAATGCATACAAGGGGGGGAGCAGAAAGATAGGAGAAACAAAGAACAATAGCAATCATGACAAAACCCCAAGAAACCCACCCCAGCTCCCACACCAGGCGGGGGAAACTCAGTTAATTCCCTTAAACAAATGCCCAAAAACAATAAACCCAACAATGCAAGAGTCGGAGTCATCCGTGGGGGAAGGGCTAAGCCTCGGGGCTCAGTGCCTTGTCTGTCCAAGTGGAACTTAGCAAGGAAGTCTTAGGAAGGTAGGGAGAAGTATCAGGAGAGTAGGGACAAGCAATAAAGGAAGAAAACGTGTCCCAAGACAAAGGACGATAATCAACCTCCCCAGGCACAGCAAATTGGGAAAGCAATCTGAAAGCAGCGATTCAGGCTGGTAGGAAGATTTCCGCACTAGCCCCTATGTTCAGGTCCAGTGAGGAGCGATCAGGGGTGGTACAAGAAGAGCGGTGCCTGCCGTCATTCAGCCGTTTGCAAAAGGAGAGAACATCAGCAGGCGTGTCGAAGAATCTCGGTTTGTCATTGACTTTAACTCGGAGCCTGGATGGGTACATCATACCATATTTTAAGCCATATTTCCTGAGTTGTGCCTTCGCGTCGAAGAACTTCCCCCGTGCCTCCTTCACTGCAAGCATGAAGTCAGGGTAGATTGAGAGTGTGACACCTTGGTATTGCAGCGGGGAGTTCTCCCAGGCCAGACGAGGGATGCTGTCACGGTCTCTATAGTTCAGGATACGGGCCACTGTTGGACGTGGCAGGCCCCAGACGTGGGTGCGGCCCTAGAGACCTACGGGCTCTCTCAACCATAAATGTAGTAGGAAGGTGTTCAGCCCCTAATAATACGAATATTGTTCCTATGAGACTGAGCCTCCAAGTTCTCGTTTGTAACAGCTACCGCTTCCAAGAGGTGCTCTCGTTTCTCCAGCTGGCAGGACAACGTGGTGGTGAGGTCTTCCTGGGTCGATACGCGCTCTTTCACAGCATCTAGGCGGGAACCATGTCTTTCCAGGCGGTCTCCCATGCGATCCAGCCGGGCAGCCAGTGTGTTGAACCTCGCATCAATAGTGCAGAATTTCACCCTCACGTCAGACATAGCAGCTGCCACGCCCCCGGGGAATCCGTGTGATCATCCGCTCCCTCATCATCCTCCATGTCTGAGGTGGGCCCCGGTCGGTCCGCCGGCCTGAGCTTATAAAAGGTGAGCCGGCGCAAACCCATGCCTTTGGAGAAATGGTGCAAAGCTTGAAAATGCGGCAATGTAGGGAGGTGCCAAACAATCAGTGCAGGAGAGTCTACCCCAACTCTCCAGGCAACAGGGCAAGTACCTGGAGGCAGCCCAGACGATTTCCGTGGAGAGGACAACAGGGTCAGAGCTTCTGTGGAAGCACCTCGCTCCACACGGCCAGATGCAGAAAAGTAATGGCCCGTAGCAGCGAATGTAGGAAAGGATGTGAGCGGGCGTCACCCCGGTGCCCATTCACCACGTTAGTTTGAGGCCAGCGAGGGTAGAATATTCCTGTGATGGGGGGGAGGGGGCTGCAGAACAGCTGGGCTAACCAGGCGACTCCCAGGCAGGCCCTTGTGTGCAGTATTAGCTGTGCAGGTGTGGTCGGTGGGCCGATTGCAGGAGTGCCACGCTCAGCGTCCCAGGCTGATCGTGGCAGTAGAGTGCCTTCCAGCAGATCTAATCTGGCCCATCCAGGTGCCGGACGCTTAGCCGCAGGCCAGCCTGCAGTCCCAACCACTGCCCAGCCGGGACTGCGCGGTAGGCCGATGTCCTCAGTCGTGCCACGTAGAGGTGGGGGAAGGCCCAGCAAGGCTCTGCCACCCCGGACTCAGTCTCGCCTGCGGCTCTTGTCGCTACAGGGCCTCCGAGGCAGGCTGGGCCGTGTCTCCCCGAGGTTGGTTAGCGTCCCGGACCAGGTAGGGCAACTTGGCAAGCAAGGCGTCCGCAGCTGCGCGGCTCTGAGAGGAGAGGGAGGGCCCAGCAAGACACCGCAGCCCGGGCACCACATCTGTCACTGTGGAACCTCCGAGGCGGGCTGGGCCGTGTCCCCCTTCAGCTCGTCAGAGAGGTTCGGGGAGGGTGCGATAGCTCCATTCGTGGTTGAGGCGTCATTGGGGCAGTGCAGAGGTCGATCCCATCTCTGAAGTTGGTAAGGAAGTGAGAATGGGGTCCGCTACCTCCATTTCACGAACGGCAGGCTCTGGAGCTTCAATGCCGTGTGGCCATGTTGGTCGACCGCTAGGCCACGCCCCCTATTAATATATTTTTATATAATCATGTAATTTTCAATGCATAATTTAATTAGTTTAAATTGGGCTTACTATATATATATATATATAGTTAAAGTATGTGTGTGTGTGTGTACACACATATATTAATATTCATGTGTGTGTTTTATATATATATATATTTTTTTTTTATTTTACGGAAACTCATACAAATATATATTTATATACATATGTATAAATAATGTTAAGGTTAGGCGATTTTAATCTTTAAAAATGTAACATACCCTTGAAGTAAAAACCTGTAAAACAAAGGGTCAGAAACCTACCTCCAAAGTAATGACTCCTGATATAATTCCTGTGATGTTCTGACTCCCAATGTATGACAATGGAAATAAAGGTAACATACTGTTCATCTCCTTTGAATGCAAGGTATACAGTAAGATTTGGACTATGTGAGTTCCCCAAATAAGGGCTTTATCTAGAGATGCATTGGGGCCTCTGTAAAATTGTGCCTCTGATGAGATAAAAAGAGAACTCTTGAATTGATAATAAATGGTTGGATGATTTAAAAATCATTGAAGAAAAAGAGTTTGAATATGGATAAACAAAGAGGTCTCTTGAGCTCTTTAGGCAGCACAGAGTGCATTATAGCAGTGCAGCCGGAGACGCAGATAATGAAAAATTTCCTGGCTGTTATTACTAAAAATGTCAATACTATTAAGGACTCGGAGGCGAGAATTATGCATTCTTTCTTCACTTTTATTTCACAGCAGCCTTCTTTAACATATAACCATAAACTTCCTTTTCCATGAAACGCCGGAAAGAAACAAAATAACATTGCTAATGGTAATGCGGGCAGTCCTCTAATAGTCCTTCCTTGGTGATAAGGCCCCCCTCTTTCTTAGCACGACAAAAATCATCTCTGTCCAGTGTGTTATTCTTGTTTGGACTCTTTAATTCCTATGAAGAATTGAGAACAACATAATTGAGAACACTGCTATTTAAGGTACAGTAACCAATATACAACACTGATTAAATCCACGTTGTTACACTACAATATCAACAGTTCAAGTACAACTTCTATGATACCATATGATGTGCATCACTATAACATATAAAACCATCCAAAGTTTTATCTGCTTGCTAGCAATATATCCCTTTCCTATCCGACTAATACTGGTGGGTCGTGATCCACTGATCGTTGGGAGGGATAATCCCCACCTCTGAGTCCTTAATAGAATTGACACGTTCCGTTACGACAGCTAGGACATTTTTAATTCTATGTCAGGACTGGAGGCGATGATTATGCATGTTCAAAGCTTATTGTCCATTAGGATTGCCATGCCTATCACCGGTTTGAAGTAGAAATGTTTAAAGGTGGAATCCAAAGACCAATCTACTGCATTCAGAATGTCCTCCACTGGGGCTCTAAGGGAAAAAGCTTTCGAGGCCATAGCGCCCCTAGTGAAGTGCTCCCCGAATTTGGAGGTGGCATGACCCATTTTGCTATAGTAGGTAATGAAATGGCTTATAGATGTAAATGAGGAGTTTTCACTCACCCGGAAGGCAACATTCAGTGGTCATATCTTCATAAGCTTTTATGCATTTCATCACTCACAATTTGGGATATTCATTGAACGCTGGATGGAAAATCAACCTCGAATTACATTTTGTTTGTCTAGATACATGAAATGTAACACCGTCCGGGGTGAACAGTCTACCTGCAATATTGAATGCTCTAACAACTGACACTCCCCTGCAGGATACATGGCACAGCAACATGGCCAGCTTACCTGACAGTTCCTTCCTAGAGAGAGATTTGTTGCTCTTTCATGACAAAAAGAGATTAAGAACGTTGTTCACATCCCAATGCGCCGAGTAACTTGGTTCAGGAGGAAGTGAAAGGTGTATACCCCTCATCTTTCCCTACTGGAGACCCCTCGGTTGGAAGGTGTCCTGTTAAGATGACTGACCTGGATGATTGACCTGGAGGTATTCACTGATCTGTAAATTAAACTTTCAGAGGCCAAACAAGACAGAGAATTCAGAATTTGGACAATGTTGGACCTCACGGGATTCACGTCTCTCTGGAGACACCAACCCAGCCATCTTTTCAATGCAAAATGTGCCTGTTATTTGTTCAGTCCACCCAAGTCATAGATAGGGGGAGTTAAGAAACAGCTGTCTGCGCAATATTAAGTGACGTGAGTTCCCCTGGGAATCCTGGACAAGATCTAGAACCAGAGGAAGAGAATCCAAAGAACGTACTGTTAGAACTGGAGAATACCCTTGTGATCTTCAAGTCAGCGTTATTACTACTAATGACGCTGTCTTTCTTCTCACCTGCGATGATAGCATTGTCATCATTGAGAAGGGAGGGAAGGTGTAGCCCTTTTCTTGACTCGAATCCTGGAGAAAGGCATCCATCGCTTCCGCTTGAGGAGGGTCTGTTCTCCAGCCGAATAATCTCTCCAATTGGTGATTCAGGATTGATGCGAATAGGTCCACTGTGAATGCGCCCCATCATTCCTCTATTGCCCTGAAGATGGTTGAATGAAGCTTCCAAACGCATGTGTCCTGTAAATGTCTGTAGTTCCAGTCTGCCACTTTGATGGCTTTGCCAGAAAAGTGGTCCACTATCACTGAGAAATTATTGTCCAGGCAGAAGTGCCAGAATTTCTTGGCTTACTCTAATAGGGTTTTTGATAGAGTCCAACCTAGTTCGTTGATGCAACAACCTTCGAAACATTGTCCATCTTCAGCAACACTCAGCACTGCTCTGTCTCTTTGGTCCAGGAACGTAGGGCAAAGGAGCCCCCTAGGAGTTCTAGACTGTTGAAATGCAACTGCTGTTCTTCCGCTGACCATTTCGCTCCTGTGGATAAGACATGGCAGCCGGTGCACCAGCCGCTTCTGCTGCATGTGAATGTACACCCGTGAATGTACACCCGTGTATGTACGAGACGTACCCCCACCCGTGAATGTACACCCGTGTATGTACACCCGTGTATGTACACCCGAGTATGTACGAGACGTACCCCCACCCGTGAATGTACACCCGTGTATGTACACCCGTGTATGTACACCCGTGTATGTACGAGACGTACCCCAACCCGTGAATGTACACCCGTGTATGTACACCCGTGTATGTACGAGACGTACCCCCACCTGTGTATTTACACCCGTGGGGGTACGTCTCGTACATACACGGGTGTACATTCACGGGTGGGGGTACGTCTCGTACATACACGGGTGTACATACAAGGGTGTACATACACGGGTGTACATTCATGGGTGGGGGTACGTCTCGTACATACACGGGTGTACATACACGGCTGTACATACACGGGTGGGGGTACGTCTCGTACATACACGGGTGTACATTCATGGGTGGGGGTACGTCTCGTACATACACGGGTGTACATACACGGGTGTACATACACGGGTGGGGGGACGGCGCGTACATACGGGGGCTGGGGGGGGATGGCGTGTATGCGGGCACATGTCTCCATGGTTGCTATAGAAGTTCGCGCCGTACGGTGTTTTTTCCATACGGTTGTACAATCGGACGGATCGTACTTGCGCGCTCGGACTTCAGTTTTACGATTCGTACGGAAAATCGTCCGGGGACGTGTGGGACACTTTCCCTGACCCGAGGACGTGTCGGGGAATTTTCCCAATGCGATTCGTATGTATTTTTTCCCATACGAATCGTACTTGCCAGTTTGTACGGTACTTGTACGATTCGTACGGAAAAAAATCCTGATACGATTCGTACGGGGAAAATTTCTCCAGGATCGGAATCGGCTCAATAGTTGTTAGAAATATCGATTTTTAATTAATGTTATGTATTTTAGTATATATTTTATATGTATGTGATGTATGTTTTATTGTATAAGAATTGTTTGTGCTTTTAATATATGTGTTACATTTTTAGTAGTTATAAAAAAATGTAAAAAAATTATTTGAATTTTGCGTTTTTAGTTCCGTAGCAGGTTGTGGGTATATAGTACAATAGCGTGGGAAGAAATTTAATTATATTAAATTTATTGATTATTTTTAGTAGTTATTATTTGTTTTTTATTTGAATTTTGCGTTTTTAGTTCCGTAGCGTGTTGTGGGTTTATAAGGGAATAGGGAGGGAAGTAATTTAATTATATAAAATGTATTGATTATTTTTTATTTATTAATATTTGTTTAATTGAGATGTTATAGCGTAAAGTGTGTAAAGTAATTTATTCTTAATTGATTAATAATTGGTTGTTAATTAATTTTAATTAATTGGTAATTAATTATGATAATTGTGTAATGTTCTTTAGGTGTGTGTTGTGGTGTTTATAGGAGTAAAGGGTGGGAAGTAATTTATTTTTAATTTATGAATTAATAATTTCTTGTTAATTAATTTTTATTTATTGATAATTAATCATGGTAGTTGTGTAATTAATTTTAAGGTGTGCGTTGTGGTGTTTATAGGTGTAAAGGGTGGGAAGTAATTTATTTTTCATTCATGAATTACTAATTGGTTGGTAATTCATTTTATTTAATTAATTGGTAATGCATTATGTCTATTCTGTAATTAATTTTAGGTGTGTGTTGTGGTGTTTATAGGTGTAAAGGATGTGAAGTAATGTATTTTTAATTAATGATTTAATAATTGGTTAATTAATTTTAATTAATTAATTGGTAACTAATAACGGTAATTGTGTAATTAATTTTAGATGTGTGGTGTTTTTATAGGACTAAAGGGTGGGAAGTAATTTGTGTTTAAATAATGAATATATAGTTGTTAATTAATGTTAATTATTTGATATTTATTTTGTCTAATTGTTAATCGTTTGTGTGATTACTTTTAAAAGGATAAAGGGTTTGTATTAAATACATTTTAATTATGTAATTATTGTAAAACTAATAGGTTTTAATTTAAAAATAAGTTTTAATTGTGTTTTATAGTTTCATTTAGGTGTATGTTGTGGATATTATAGTGTTAAAGCGTGTGTAGTCAATTATTGTTTATTATTTTTTTTATTAATAATATTTCTTTAAGTGATTTTTTATCATGTTAATTATGGAAATAAATGTAATTAAAAATATTGAAGTGTTTTGTTATTTGTGTGGTGTTATAGGGTAGGAAATAAAATAAATACAATTATGTTTAAATTACTTTTTTTGGTTTGTAAATATTTTCTAGTTTAAAATAATTATTTTTTATGAATGTATTTATTATTTTATTTTTTATATTTTTATCTTTTTGTTATATGTAATTAATATTATAATATGTGTTCTTTTTATATGTTTAATATATTTTATTTTCAATTTTTTTAATATTGTTTATTTATTATTAGGGTTTTTGTTAGATTTTTAATATATTTTTTTTCAATTGTTTGAGTGTGAATAGTAATTTTTGTTTCTCCGCTATCCAACACTTTCCCTAATATTGCACTCACTGGAGTAGGAATAGTAATTTTTACCTCTCCGCTATCCAGCACTTTCCCTACTGTTGCATTCTCTGGAGCGCAAATAGTAATTTTGACCCCTCTACTATCCAGCACTTTCCCTACTGTTGCACTCACTGAAGCGGGAATAGTAATCCTTACCCCTCTGCTATCCAGCATTTTCCCTACTGTTGCACTCACTGGAGTTGGAGTAGTAATTCTTACCTCTCCACTATCCAACTCTTTCCCTACTGCTGCACTTTCTGGAGTGGGAATAAAAAGATGTACCCCTCTGCCATCTAACACTTATCCTACCTTTGCATTCAGTGGAGTGGGAATAGTAATTTTTGCCCCTCCGCTATCCAACACTTTCTCTACTGTTACATTCTTTTGGATTGGGAATAGTAATTTTTGCCCCTCCCCAATCCAACACTTTCCCTTTTGTTGCATTCACTGGAGTGGGAATACTAAATTTTACCCCTCAGCTATATAATACTTTCCCTACTGTTGCACTCACTGTAGTGAGAATAGTAATTTGTACACCTCCGCTATCCAGCACTTTCACTACTGTTGCACTCACTGGAGTTAGAATAGTAATTTTTAACTCTCCGCTATCCAACACTTTCCCTACTGTTGCACTCACTGCGGGGGGAATAGTAAATTTAATTCCTCCGCTACCCAACACTTATCCTACTTTTGCACTCACTGGAGTGGGAATAGTTATTTTTACCACTTTGCTAACCAACACGTTCGCAACTGTTATATTGTGAAATGTAAGTTTAAATATTTTTCTAATAATTTAATGTTTTCATTTATTATAGATTTTTGTTTTTTTATATTTTAAATCATTAATATATATTTGTATTTTTTATATTATTTCAAACTTTTAACATGAATTAAAAATAATAGTTTATTAATTGTTTTTAAGTAAATATATATGTATAAATTATTGTTTGTGTATTTATTTTTTTATTAAGTTTATTTGTTATATTTTATTAAAATGTATATATAGGACCTGCTGTCGTCGGTTACGGCCCTGCAAGTGCGATGCGACCGAACAGGGTTTGGTCGCATTCTTATACTACACAATGCAAGCATGCATTCCGGGCGGAATGCATGCTTGCAGTGTCAAAAGCAGGGGTGCAGTTCATCCCTGCACCCTGTGGCCGGCACCCCAAGGTCCCTGCCACCGGGTGCAGGGATCCATAGAGGTGCACCATAGGTGCCCCCAGGCCGCCATTCGGCAGCCTCACACCCATGAGGGCCAAAGACAATTTCCGACTGCCTTTTCGTGCCGGAAAGACTGGCACGAAAAGTCAGTGAAAAACTGCCATCGTACTCCATCAGTCGCAAAAAGGCGGCTGGGGGAGTACTGAGGGATTTACGGACGGCGGACGGGCTCTCCGAGACTGTCGTCCGCAATCCGGAAATCCGAGTCGGATTCCTTTCTGACCCAGCCCATCCGAATGGCTCGGTCGGAAAGGAATCCGGCCGACATTTTTCGATTCGGTCAGAGCCCTCCTGACCGAAGTCGGAATCGGCCCCTAAATGTTTTTTATTCTGTTATTATTATATTTAGTATTTAGGTGCCGATTCCGATCCTGTTAAACCTGGGTACAAATGGTTGTACGGAGCGTTTTCTCCGTACGACTCGTACCCGGGAATTCCACCGTACAAACCAGCAAGTTCAATTCGTACAGAAATACCATTTCGGTGCGAATCGTAAAAAACACCGTGCGGCTAAAAAATACATACAATTCCGATCCTGGACAGCACGTACGCGACGTCCGCATGGAGTCAGGCAGCGTTTTACGGACCAGCAAGTATGATTCGTACCCACAGCACTCCGCACGGCTATATTTTTATGGGAGCCTAAAAGTGCCGGAAAAGCTAAGTACGCCGCGATGCACGAGCAAAAGGGGGCCCGGTACGCGCCGTACCCCCACCCCGTATGTACGCACCGTACCCCCACCCGTGTATGTACGCACCGTACCCCCTGCCCCCTGCATGTACGTGCCGTACCCCTACCCCCGTATGTACGTGCCGTACCCCCACCCCCGTATGTACGTGCCATACCCCCAGCCCCCCCGCATGTACGCGCTGTACCCCCAGCCCCCCCGCATGTACGCGGCGTACCCCCTCCCCGTATGTACGCGCCGTACCCCCAGCCCCCCCCGCATGTACGTGCCATACCCCCAGCCCCCCGCATGTATGCGCCGTACCCCCACCCCCGTATGTACATGCCGTACCCCCCGCATGTACGCGCCGTACCCCCAGCCCCCGCATGTACGCGCCGTATCCCCACACCCGTATGTACGTGCTGTACTCCCACCCCCGTATGTACGCACCGTACCCCCAGCCCCCCACCCCGCATGTACGTGCCGTACCCCCAGCCCCCCCTCATGTACGCACCGGCGGCGAGTACATACGGGGTGGGGGTACGGCGCGTACATACAGGGTGGGGGTACAGCACGTACATACGGGGTGGGGGTACGGCGCGTACATACGGTGTTGGGGTACGGTGCGGAGGGGGGGAACGGTGCTGACATGTGCGGGGTGAGGGGGGGCTGTACGACTCGTATCCGGGCACAAGTTTACCCGTGTACATCTGTGCTACAGCGTTCGCTCCGTACAGGGCCTTTTACATGTGGTTGTGTATTCGGACGGGCGGTACGGATCGTACTTGCGCGCTCGGACTTCTGTTTTACGATTTGCACGTAACAATGTCCGGCTCCCTATCGAACACTTTTCCCGACGCTATTCGGACGTAAAAATGTACAGCTCCCTCTCGGACCATTTTCCCGACGCAATTCGTATGTATTTTTCACGTACGAATCGTACTTCGCAGTTTGTACGGTACTTGTACGATTCGTATGTGAAAAAATACGGATACGAGTCGTACGCAAAATTTTTAACCCGGATCGGAATCGGCACCTTAATGTATGTAATATATATATTGTTTTGCTTTATATTTCTATAGAAGTCAATATTTTGTACATCTATATTTGTTACATTGATATTCGTGAGTCAATATTTTTGTACTTACCTGTTTAAGTCTAGGAGTCGATATTTTTGTTGTTTATATTTTTTATTCGATATTTTTAACATATTGTATCAGTGAACCATGTGGTATATATGCAGGCTCCAACGCCTGTGATGTAATACAGATACCCAGTGTTTTAAGTGGGCCAGGTACTTCCGGTGCTTAGCACTGGCAGTTCTAAAAAGCAGGTGCTGAGAATGGTCTGTCGGTCTTTCCATTTTTGCCCTCTGCATCAGAACCACCCTTCACTTCCTTTGATGTAACAAAAAATAGACTCATTATAGTTCTTTCACAGTCCCATTGTTTCAGAACTAAAGCATTTTCAATATTCTATACAACAAAGCCATAGTTGTTGCTTATTTATCTTACACTACTAACAACCATTGGCAAATGCGATATCCCTGACTTCTTGTAGGTGCAATGTTACTTGTGTTATATATCTGTATGCAATTACAGAAGCAGCAAAATACCAGTCGGGCGGCACTCTATGCTAAGCAGAGATTTTTAGCACGCATATTTTTAAGCCATGCTCTTAATTACATCAGCCACGCCCCTTTGAGAGACACCCTAGTTGTTTAATTCCACTTCAATCACTGCAGACCCCTATGGGGCATCGATTGCCTACCTCCTGTTGAGCTGCACCTAATGGCACCAATACTACCCAACTGCTTGGCGTCGACACCACACATAAATGATGTGGTGTGTACCTACAAATCCCAACGAGGGGCATCCTGCTCCAGGTTGGTGTGGGGGCCAAGGCTCTCTCTCTGGTTGTGTCGCTCCAATTGTAAGGAAGTTTGCGCTGTCTGATAGAGGAGCTTGTAACCGTCTCTATGCTCCACGTTATTTTATGAAAGTGCGCCCTCTACAGGTGAGAGGCCACTGCAGTGATACTACGGCCCTCTAAAATGAAGAATCAGCACATTTGAAGAGCGCTGAAATGCGTTACGCGCGCCCCCTGTCACAAGAGAAGACCTGGGATCGTATTACACATATGGTACATTTTCCGTGATTGGGCCGGGGGCACCTTTTAAAACGTGAGCCGGGCGCAGTCAACGATAATGTGCCATATTAGGGGGAATGCGCTGCCCTAGGGCAGCCGCGAACTTGTGCTGCCCTCAGGGCTGCGCAATCCGGTGAAAACTCCTTTTAGGTGGCGTGCTGTCAGTGCGCCTCCTGAGAGCTTCTGTGCCTCTGCTCTGGCGTCTGTAATACGGCACGACCGCAGAGGCAAAGGGATTCTCTCATTCTCATGGGGCACACCCCATGGAAATGAGGGAACGCCCTCTGAAGATTGCGCCAGCGTATTGGTATTACAGAAGGGGCCACAAAGTGTCTGTGGCTCCTTCTCTAATACCAATGTTCCCCGGGGCGCGCAAAGCAGGCGCAAACACCCCGTTGTACCCTGGGGCACTTGTACAATACGGCCTCTTATTGTTAAATGGAAATTAATTTGGCACGTATCTTCTGATGCAAAAGCAATATAAATCACACAAAGAAAAGAGCACTTACGTCTTGGCTGAGAGCAAAGAAGGAGGTGGCCTGATGAGGATTATTATGGGAGTGGCAGCATTGCCTATGTGTTTTTCTTTCTTTCCCGGTGTTTCATGGGAAAGGTAGTTTATGGTTATATGTTAAACAATGTGCTGTGAAATAAAAGTGAGGACAAAATGCATAATCCGCGCCTGCGGTGCTGACACTGAATTTCTTTTATTAGTGGTTCATATACTGAGATGGTGTAGTCCCAGTCTGAAGAGACTTCAACTCACTTGCACTCTAAATAAGCACTGTGTTTTTATTAACTTTTGTATCTAAAGAGTGTGTCCAGCATGGTTCTGCATTTCTAAGATATGGGACTCAAAGTACTGACTCCATCAAATCAAAATACAGGGCACTGGTTACAGGTGTGTGTGTTTGTGTGTCTGTGTGTAAGGTGAAGGAGGCATTTTGCAAAGAAGCATTTGCAGGAGATCAGAGTGAAAAGACTGATGAAAATAAAGGAAACGATGTGCGAGGTGACAAGAGGGAATGTTTTGGAAATATGTGGGTAGAAACGGCCATAACTGTCTAATAAAATGAGAGATTGCAGAGGAGAACGGGAATAAATGAGACACTTTGAAGACTACTACGCCTCCCACTAGCCTGGTTGTATAACAGAATATCGAGAACAGCAATTTTGTGACAAAAGAATATCATGTCAAAAATATTGTTTACAAAAATATCGAGCTTATATACTTTGCATGTAAACTTCGGAAATATTGTGTCAAAAATATTGTAGAAAAGAGTATTCGAAAAAAAAAAGGTAAGCATATTGAAAAATTTATATATTTAGCATTATAAGTAGTAGCACTTCCCTCGCCCTTCCCCATAGATGTGTACTTTTCTTACGTCTCACTCACACATTGCTTTACACCGCTCACCTTTTTATGATTTTGTCATTAGAGTTATCGAAACGCGCCCTTTTTTAATACAGTCCCCATTTCAAGAAATGGCAGCAGCAGCAGCAGCAGGATTGCCATCTACTGTGGCAGAGTGGCAACAAGGTCACATTTGTAAATCCATCCAGTCACACACAAAAAGTATCCCATACTTATGTCCACCATCCTACAATCTAAAGTTTTATATGTCTTTTTCATCCATCAACACGCATATTGTTATTTCATAGGATTTTGATGAACGTATTCAGATCATGTTAATGTATTTTTTAATGGCCCTGTGCTGTCTGTTCATCTGCAGACTACCACCACCCCCTCCACTTCTGTGCCAACCTACATTTTGAGATGTGAACTGGGTCGACTGGTTACGAACAACAGACGGATGGCAGAGACTGGCGAGTCTTTGTATAATTTTCCATATGCATAATCATCTCTCTTTATGAGTGTCAGGATATATTTTACATTTTTATTTTTAAATACTATAAATCCCTTATGATGCATGTATTAATTGGGTAATTGAAAACACGACCTTAAGTGTCAAATCTTGTTCTAATGTCTCGAAATAACATACATTTATTGGTCAGTATATATATTTCATTGATCACCCTCTCCTACCACCCATGTCTACACTAATTACATTTGTTGATTTTGTTTCATACTACTTTACATATTTTTGTGCCATAAAAATGTTGCCTTCTAATAGCAAAATCATGCCATTAGCTTTGATCTAACAGATCTTTATAATCCTATTTACGTCATGTGTATGACAGACATTTTAATGTACACGGATACTATTTTTGTGCAGTTATACAATTTCTCAAAATATTTTTATCTGCACAGCTTCAACAAACCAACTGCCTCTCTGGTCAAAATTACGTACCACCCAGCAGGCTTCAAGTGACACCCTGCAAGCAGCATTTTAGTTATCTGCCACCCGTCTGTCAGGTGTGTCTGTGACATCATTATGTGTATTAATACTGTCTTAAAGAATTTCTATCTTTTTTCCCTTTGTCTTTTTTTACCAAATGTTTGTCTGCTGATCAATTTGTCTATCTTTTTAGGAAATACAATGTATCTATGTAATTTATTTCTAATTTCATCAACATAACATATCTTAAAGCATGTGTCTAAAAGTCAATAGTGTCTCTGTTACAATAATAAATACGTATTCTTATATGTTTTATTTGGCAGCTGCTGAATCTAGCATCACATGCCCACCACCAACTTCCAGGACCCAAGTTCATCATCTGACCGCTAAGATTCTGTCCACAAAGGCAGCATCCGTTATAAGAGCAGGAATATTTATGTCAACTTTAATTTGGTTGACCGTATCATAACTGCTAACTAACAAAAGTTAAGTTTAAAATGTATTCTTTGTTAAAGTGCCATCTATTGATCACAAATAAGGTGTAATCTGTCAGTTTTAGGCATATACACAATCTCTAAGGTATACGAAAATATTTAAAACACACTTTTACCTCCTGGTAATGGAGAGCCTTAAAATGATACTTTCTAACCACGAGTTGAGGGAAGTGTGTAATCAAGGGAGAAAATTGTATCCTCCATCAAGCTTCCAAGAGGACGAGGGGGAGTAGGAAAATGAAGAGAAGGAGAAAAGTTGGGCCACCCAGGAAAACATGGAAAAAAAGATTTCAAGCAGTATCCCTTCCAGACATCTTACATGCATTGCAAGCCCCCAGGTTACAGCTACTACTGCACGAATAACGGTGCCAGCTTTGCAGGACTGTCCTCACCGCACTCTGCGACTACTGGCCCCCTGGTTATCCTCCCTGCTCCACCCTCCAATGCAGGTGCAACTCCAGTCCTCTCTTCATCTTCTGAGGGAGAAGAAACCCCTGGTGGTGAAAACCTCTTAACCATTCAACACTCCCCCTCCCACATCCACACAGATTTCAGCCCTTACATAATGGACAATCTGCTAATGTTGTTAGATGGTCATACATAGGGACGCGGTGTAGGCATAGGCAAATCTTGTCTTTTTGTAGGATCACTTTTTCCAACAGCAAGCACCTGTGTTTGGGATATTGAAAATGATGAGGATCTTTCGCAGTATCAGACTTCACCACAAAGATGTGCCAAGGTTGGTATGGAGAGAGACCCATATCTTGAAAGAGACTCCGAGGACATCTTTGTCAAAGTCAGAGAATGCCAGGTGACATGCCTAGCAATATCACACAGTGGCCTGTGGCAATCTGCAGGGCGAACATAAATGCCTCGGTCAGCTGAGGCGCAATACCAGGGTCTAAGACCCACCCCTCCAACAAATCCTACCAACAACCCATTTAAATGCAGACAACCCCACCTTCTTCTGTTCTTCAGCCACATCCTTAATCACCAGTGTCACCTAGCCCAACACTAAGATAACCAACCTGTGGTCGTGGACATAAACCCACCAACCTAGTGACCCTTCCACTCAACCCCTCAACAGTTCATTCTGAATGAATGACTTTTACGTCCACCCATTGTAAATCTCAAGATGGAGTGACACTTTTTTTGCAAATAAAGATCAGTTAAAGTTACCAACAACTGGTGTGTCGTCACATGTGTGCCTGTCAATACACGATGGTTGTGTGAGAACAATTTTGCTGAATTGGGCAAAAAAACTAGTTTCGATTGACGTTTTCCCTTACTGCAGTACTCTTACATACACCAACAGGCATTCACACACACTCAGGAAAGAGTAGCAACTCATCCAAGTTAGATATCAAAAGTACATTTGTTATATATAAATTATCAAAGGAATTAATATTTTGATACTACATGTTAGAGAGGGGAATTCCTTGAAACCTGTGAAAGAAAAAATAGGGCCTCAGCTTCGTGTAGGAGTGGGCAAAGGAAACAATCACACTGAGAGCATCAGGGAACAAGTCTATTTACAAAGTCCAATGGAGAACATACAAAAACATTAGAAAACATCCAACACAAATTGTTCCAAAGAATAGGTAATCTACAAACTAAAAGCCCAACACAAATCTAAATCATTCTCCCAATGGAGATGCTGTGTTACAGATGCTTCTCTGGGTTTGAGGACAGAAAGTCTTGGCCATCGTTGGGCTTGGATTTTATTATGACAACCAACGTCTTTGATGCTGAAAGTTCTGTATGCCTGGACTCACTAGGGTAGTTTGGGAACTGCAGGGGCAGCTGTACTGGGAGACACAACATTGAGTGGGGAGGGCTGTGTTATTAGGCAGTCCAGGTGATCAGCCAGAGGGATGTTTCCACAAGCAGAATTCAGAGCAACACGAAGGACTTGAGCGTCTTGGATTTCCAAAAGCCATGAACTTCATGAGAGGGAGGTCAGCACACCCTATAAACAGCCCTTTCCAACATGGTGGCCTGTCTATAGGACATTATCGGAGATTGCCAATCCAAGTTGTAGTAGAGACTTTGATGTTTGGTCAGTTCCTGTTTCAAGCACATATAAAGAAGGCAATTTTCGAAAGGAAAATGCATTGCAGCACATTCGTTCCTTGATTGTGTGTCTTCTAGCAATTCCATCTTCTACAGGTTTCTACATTTGGATATTGTGCCTGGCTCTTTATTCTTCCCAGATATCAGGGCGAGTTTGGTGCCATGCTCAACACTCGAGGGCTTTATTCACGAAGGTACTTATGCAGTGCTTTAAATGGAAAAAGAGAAGTGCTGGTACTCACCAAATTGATTGGGGTGGGCCTGGGAGGGGTGTGTCTGGGGGCGTGGCTTGGAGGCAGCCTTGTACACTATCAGCATTTTCTTTTTTTTTTTTGCAAATCTGTTTTATTGCTTTTTAGGTATAGTAAAGGAAAGTACATGGTTCGGCAGGATACATTACACACAGAAGTACATGAACATATGCAGGTTGCTGATCCGTGCCCGGCCTAGCCAGCTGAATATCCCCTGCAGTCAAGTAATGTGCCAACCGCCACCCGCCCGGGAGCCGGCTGCATTTACCTCATCAGTTCTGGTGTTGTCTCTTAAAGAGGGGCAGCAGCCACCATATACCAGCCACTTAGCCGTACATGCAAATGTATGTCGCCCATACAACTTAGGCATTGAGAACAGCTAAGTCACAAACAAGTCAAAAGAAAAACTCAAAACAGTGGCAGCGTGAACAGTTGTACACAGTGTGCTCCCCCCCCCCCTGTTCTACCCACGACTCCCCTCCCCCTCCCCCCTCTGGTCATCCCCGGGATCGCCCCCCCAGCCCCCATGATTGCAACCGTCCCCATGTGGTCGCAGACGCCCCTATCTGCGGGTCAGAGGCAGCAGGGACTATGCTATCCCGTCTACGGGGCAGCCGGTAACACGCCGTCGCTCGCGCGGGCATTCCCAACCATCCCCACGTGGCCCGTGTGACCCTCCCCCTCCAAGCGCCGGAACTCAGCAAGCAACTGCTCCCAGCGATCCGCCATAGGTTCCTTCCGCAGCCCCAGGGTTTCCTCCCTGCGGATGGCCGTCCCCTCAGCCCTAGCCCATGCATGGAATGAGGAGCTCCATGCCCGTGTGTGTGGTGAGTCATGCGCCTTCCATCTCCTGGTGATGAGGCGCTTTGCTACTACGAGCCCCAGGTCCATGAATCGGAACTTTACCTTGTCTTTGGGTGATCTTTTGAAGTGGTGTAAAATGTGCTCGGGCCAGCCAAATGGGATGTTGCGACCCACACTCCCCTGCAGCAGCTCATTGACCTCTCTCCAATAGGCGCTCAACCCAGGGCAGCTCCACAGCATGTGTAAAAACCCCGCCCCCAGTTCTCCGCACCTAGGGCAGAGTGCGTCATCGCGGCGAAAGTACCTGTTAATCAACTCAGGTGTGAGGTAGGCCCTGTGTACTATGAACAGCTGGATTTGGCGGAACCGCAAATTTCTGGGGACACGCACTGGGCCTTTAAGAACCCTCCCTCACTCCTTGTCTGCGAATAGCCTCCCCAGGTCCTGCTCCCACTTGACGCGGAGCGGGCTCAGACTAACCGCCGTGTGCTTCCGCAATGAAGCCGCGAACCAGCGGACCAGATGCCCGCCCCGCCCCATGACGTGCAGGTATTGCATGGTTAGGTGCAGGCGAGGCTCCGTAGTCATGTTCCCCCATTTGGCGGTCAACCTCGCCAGGAGCGAGCCCTTCCTCCGACACTAAGGTCTCATACGCTATAAGCTCACTGTCTCTGTATAGGTCCCCCAGCGTGTGCACATCTGCCTCCCACCAGCCCGTCAGTGCAGGGGCCGCAAGCACCCCTCCGCCTCCGGGGGAGCCCTCCAGGGGTATTGCCGGCGCGTATGGAACAACCGCGCGAGTGAGGTACAGAGCCCTCCGGAAGCACCTATGTGCCACAGCTAGGAGGAGCGGCAGCGGTCCCGTGACCGTAGCTAGGGGGTGAAAGAGTCCGGTCACATGTTCCAGCGAATATGGTGCCTCTGCCGTGGCTGTGTCGTCCCTGCCTCTATCAGCCAACCAGCGGGCTACCCATTGTAGCTGAGCGGCCAGGTAGTAGTGTTCAAAACAAGGAGCCGCCAGACCACCCCTGTCTGTTGGCAGATATAGTTTTGCGAGTGCCAGCCTGTGTCTGGCGGTTCCCCAAACAAAATCCCGCAGCATCCTAGTGAGCTTACCAAAAAAGGCGGGGGGGACATACGTCGGTAAATTAACAAAGAAGTACAGGAGGCGGGGGAGCATGACCATTTTGGCGAGTGCCACCCTGCCCGTTGTCGTCAGTGGGAGTGTGCTCCAAAAGTGCACCTGCGACCTGAGCGCCGTGACCGCCCTTCCCAGGTTTCCATCAAATAAGTCAGTCGGGCAGCGGTATATTTGCAGCCCCAGGTATCGGAAGGTGCCCTCCCTCCAATGAACCGGCGTGCCATTCATGTGATAACCCGGGTCCTCCGTCCCTGCGCTACAAGCGTATAGACAAGATTTACCTGCATTTACGCGGAGCCCCGAGATAGTGGCGAAGGACTGCAACAACTGGGCCAGCTGCTCCGGGATGCATCCCACATCCTTGACGTATACTAACAGGTCGTCAGCATAGAGCGACACCTGATGGACAGCGGCATACCATCTCCCAGGGTTGTCCGCACGGCCGCCGCCAGGGGCTCCATCGCCAGGTCGAACAGCAACGGGGACAGAGGGCATCCCTGCCGGGTTCCTGGGCCCACCGGTACCGCCTCCGAGACATAGGGGCCCAGCCTGACACGGACCGCGGGGTTCCTGTAGAGCAGGTCGACCATTCTGAGGAATTCCCCATCCAACCCGTACTGCAACAATACCGTGGACAGGTAGCCCCATTCCAGGCAATCAAACGCCTTCTCCAAATCAAGAAGAAGGCACCCCGCTCTAGGCCTCCTGTGCACGGCCTCGCCGGCTACCCTGAAGTATCTCCTAAGGTTCAATGACATGGACCTCGCAGGGACAAACCCGTTTTGGTCTGAATGTACCAATTGAGGGACCACTGGCGCCAGCCGGTCCGCCAGTGTCTTCGCTAGGATTTTGTAATCCACGTTGAGCATCGCCAGGGGTCGGTATGAGCCCAGGGACGTGCGGTCACGATCCGGTTTAGGCAGGGAAACCAGGAACGCCTCCTGCATGGAGGGTGGAAGCGACCCGTCCTCTAGCGCTTTGTTGTAGAGCGCTCGCAGCAGCGGCACTAGAGACTCACGGTATGCCTTATAATACTCCGCAGGCAATCCGTCCGGCCCCGGTGTTTTTCCCGACGCCATTGATTGTATCGCCTCCCCAATTTCCTCCAGGGAGAGGGGCCCACTAAGCGCTTCGTTATGTTCCCTGGAGGCCACGGGCAAGCAGATGGAAGCCAGAAGCTCCCCAAGGAGGTGCCGGGGACCCGTCCCCTTAGCCGTGTACAGTCGCCTGTAGTGGTCCGTAAAGGCCCGATGTATTTCACGCTGCGTGTATACCACCACTCCGTCTTCCGTGCGGATGGCCCCGATCGGGTCCCGACGATAATCTTGGCGGATTAACCAGGCCAGCAGTCGGCCCGCCCTGTCTGCTCTAGCATGTGTTCTGGCTGTGTGCGCCGCATAGTTGTGGCAGCGGAGCCGCTCCAAGAGCTCCGCATGCTTCCCACGGAGATCCTCCAGGCTACGGGAGTGTCTACCCCCTCCTTCTCCCTCCCTCTCATACTGCAAGAGTTTGTCCTCGAGGCGCGCCAGAGAGTCGGAAAGGGTCCTGCGTATGTTCCACTGGGCCCCCAGGCAGTGCCCCCGAATGGCCACCTTATGGGCGTCCCATTCCACCAAGGCACTGCTTGCCGTCCCCTCATTTGCGTCAAAATATGCTAGCATAGCTGTGCCAAGGGAGGAGCGGAACTCCGAGTCCTCCAGCGCGCTCGGCTGAAGTCGCCAGGTGGGCACCGGCGGGCGATCCGCCACCCAGCCAATCCGAAACCACAAGGGGTTATGGTCAGAGTGTGTCCGCCCCAGGTACTCCGACTGCTCGATAAGTGGGAGCAACCGTACGTGCAGGTCATGAACTGCTGAATAGTAAGAGTATATCCTATCCTGCGGGTGTAGTATGCGCCACAAGTCCTACAGCGACCAGTGCGTGAGCCAGTCTCCCAGCGCCCGAGAGCCGGACTCCGCTACCGTGACACGGAGGGGAGGGAAGGATCTATCCAACTGGACATCCAACACCATGTTGAAGTCTCCTTCCAACATCCAGGGGAGCCCAGCATAAGGGTGTAGAAGCTGCGTCAATCGCACTAAAAAGGAGGCCTGATCCACGTTAGGCGCATATAACGAGCCCAGCAACATCTCTTGACCATTCAGCTTCCCTCGCACTAACGTGTATCTGCCTTCCCGATCCACCACCACCTCTTTGCAATCGAAGGGGACGCCTGCTCGCACCCAGATCAGCGTGCCCCGCGCGTGCGCCGAGTAAACAGTGCCATAAGTCTGCCCCCTCCAATGCCTGGAGAGTCTGCCCAGCTCCGTCTGGGTCATATGCGTCTCCTGTAGGAGGGCAATCCCAACAGAATGTCGCTGCAGGTAGGAAAAGATGGAGTAACGCTTGGACGGCGTGTGCATGCCCCGTATGTTCCAGGTCACAATGTTGGTGTGCGCCATCGCGAAGCCAGTCGAGCAAGCTGGGCCGGGGGCAAGGCGTCCGCGCCAGGGGAGGGGGTGGGCCACAGTCTGGAGGGAGCATGTTAATGCGCTGCCATGTAAACAGTGTAACTACCATGAACAATTTAACAAATGGAGCGTATTCCCAACGGGGCATCCGTCCAAACTTCTGAGGTGCTAAGTAAGATTAGGCTATTGCAGGGTGGTGCCTGATGGGGTTCGTGCGAGTGTAGCTACGCGTTGGTACTAGTTCCCCTCCCCTATCTCCGCTGAAAGAAGGAGGAGCAGCATCGTGGCAAGGACTGAACTGCCGTGCAGGTCCAGCGCAAGGCGCGGCGGCGGGAGCCCGCAGCTGTGACATCCAGTGGGGCGCGCCGTATGCCACCCGCCCCCGCGAGGCCAGTCGCTCCCAGCGCTAGTCCCTCTCCTCCCTAGCAGGTCCCAGGGTCCCAGAACCACCCAGCACGGTGCCACGGCAGGCACGCGGCCCCGTCTAGCATGCATGGTCCCTGCCCAGACTGTAACATTGCAACATCTGATCACACCATCAAGTCGGCAGTCTGTGGGGTCACCACTGGCAAAATCAAGTCTTCCGAGACCACCGTGGACGGGGACGACGCCCCGCTCGTCCCCGGGGCACTGTGCACACCATTCTCCATTCGCCCACTGGCAGGTGATGCACCAAGCGTCGCCACTGCCTCAAGCGCCTCCTGCCGCTCCATCCGCATTCTCTCCGGGCTAGGCGCCACCGGTCCCGGACGCGCCAGCTGCCGTGCCCCTCTGCTCCCGCGTCTTCTAGATCGTCTCCCAGGGCGGCCTTTGATATCCGGACCATCGGGCCTTGCCCCCGTCCACTGCCCCGACTCCTCCAGGCAGTCCCACACGTCCGCCGGGGAGTCGAAGAAGCGGGTCCCCTCTTTTGCCAAAACTCGGAGGCGGGCCGGGAACAGCAGGGAGTAAGGTAGCGCCAGCTCCCGGAGCTGCCGCTTCACCGCCATGTAGTTGCTTCTGCGCCGCTGCACGGCTGTGGTGTAGTCCGGAAATAACATGACTCGGCTACTGCTCACGCTCAGGTCGCCAGACTTCCTGGTTTCACTCAGAACTGCATCCCTGTCCCGGTAGTTGAGGAGCCTGAAGAGAAACAGTCAGGGCCGGGCCCCCAGCTTGAGCTTCTGCGCAGGCACCCTGTGTGCCCGTTCCACTACGAAGTGCTAAGACAGTACCCCTTGAGGCAGAAGATCTCGCAGCCAGTTTTCCACATAGCACTCCGGATGCCTACCCTCCACTCCTTCCGGAAGGCCCACCGCGCGGATATTGCTGCGCCGGGAGCGTCCATCCGCATCGTCCACCCGGTCTTCAAGCGCATGGACCCGGTCTAGCACATCCTGCAATGCTGCGCTATGACTCTGTACAACAGGTGGGAGCTCCTGAAGCGTTTGGTCATGTGTCGCTACCCTCTCGGCCAGTTTGCGATGGTCAGCGTGAAGGAGGGTGAAGTCCGATGCGACCTTGTCAATCCTCGTTTCGAGGGACGCCCGTGTTTGGTCCAGGGTAGTGCTAAGTCTCTCCACCGCCGCGAGCATGGTGTCCATTTTAGTGGAGAGGGCCGCCGTTTGCGGCTCCGTGCCTCCTTCCGAGCGCCCCTGCGGGGGGGTCCAGACTCCCGGCGCCCAGCTGTCTTTGCTGCGATTTGTCGCGAAGCCGGCCCATCACGTACTGCTGGGCGGTCGGCATTTACAGCTCGGCCCCAGGAGTCGTAGGCACAGCCAGGCGTGGGCTCTCCAATCCCGCCAACACTCCGTCCTGTGTGGCCGCCGGAGCGCTCCTCAGCCCCCGGGGCCAGTCGCTGGGCCGCAAACAGCTGGAGGAGGACCGAGGACACCCCACAGCCCGCGCAAGCAACAGGCTCCAGAGAGGAAACACTCCAGGAAGGCACCCCTGCCCGGGCGGGGCGCACAGAACTGATCACCTCTTACCCCTCAGGGCGCCGCACCACTGTACTTGTCCCCCGGTGTGGCAACCGGCTGACTTCCAATCCAGGCCCTCTCCAGCCCTGCCAGGTACACCCGACCGGTGCCCGCCAGCGGACCGCTGCGTGCCCAGGCGCACTCGATCTGCTCCGCCTTGATTTCGCGCCCACTGGAGTGTTAGTTGGTCCGGGCGTGCCAGCCCAGTCAGCCGGCTTCACGGCGGGGGCCCCACTCCCTCAGTCTCCGCGCTCCGCTCCCCAGCTCACAGTCTCACGAGGGGGCCCCAGACTGCTCCGCTGCGTGCCGGCCGGCAATCCCCGCAGCGTCCGGCAGACCAGGCGCCTCCGCGGCCGCACCCAAAATGGCGCCTTTCACGGAGTGGCGCCCGCCCCCGCCTATGCCAGGCCTCAGGGTCAGCAGCGGGCCGCCCACGTCGTGGCCTCCAGGTCCTCTGGGCTCTCCAGGCGCGCTTCTGTGCTTCTCTCCACCTTACGTCCCTCGACGTGCACCGGCTCCAGGCCACCCAAGTCCAAGCTCCTGTACCCGTGTCTTGCCGCGGGTGCGACCATGCATCACCCCCTGATGCCAGGGCCCTCCGCGCTGCACATCACGCACACAGTCACTGCGGGCTTACTTTCATCAGGGGGACCGGCACAGGCCCCCGGCCCCAGCTCACCTTGCTGTCCAGACCTCAGGGACGGCTCGAGACCTCAGGCTCCCCCTCACGTTCCGGATCTCGTCGTCCTCCTGGGCCACAGCCCCACGATGCTCCGTCACTGATCGCCCCACAGGGCACAGCAGGCCTCCAGGGAGCAGTCCAGGGCGCCGTACCCCGCCTCGTGCCACCTCCTCTGGGCCCCTCGCATCGCCCCAGCGCCCGGCAGGGCTCCCGCCAGTTCGCACCCTCAGGCGCCGTTGGCCCGCAGCCTGCAGGTCACTCCGTCGTGCAGCGCCGTCTCAGAACCGCCTCCCGGTGACAGCGCGGGCTCCAGCGGCCGGCCCCTCCTCACAGGCCGCCGCGCACGTCCTCTCCTTCCGAGCCGCGCCGGATCCCGGCGCCGTGCAATCGCCGCCCGCTGGGCTGTGCGGACTCCTCACCGCTTCCTCACACCGGGCACGCGCCCTGCCGCCACGATCTGTCCCCTCACAGGATCATCGCCAGGATTGCCAGGAGGTAACGGTCGGAGCCTCAGCAGCTCGCGTCTGCCATGTTGCCCGGTTGGCCACGCCCCCATCAGCATTTTCTTTTTCAATGTAAAGTGCCCCAGTGCCCTTGACCAAGTTCTGCTCATAGCTGCAGGGTGTAATTGGTGTTTGTTGTAATTATATATTGCGTGAACTTAGCCCGAGGGCATTAAAGTGAGAAGCAGAAGTTTTACGCGAAAGCAGACTTTTTTTTTAATGGCACAAGGAGATTTAAGGGATTTGCCCTGGATCACAGGATGTGGAGCCCACGCTGGGATTTCACCTGTGCCATAAAAACAAAAAGTATGCGTTCATTTAGAAACTTGTGCTTCTCATGCTAAGCAGTTTAATGCCCTCCTGCCAAGTTTGCTCTATATATAACTGCAAAAATGGACCAATGTGCCCTGCACACACGAGCCGAACTTGGCCGAAGTGCGTTAGGCACTCTGACAGAAAATGGCTAGTGTATTCCAGCACTGAAACCTTTCCCTATAACTGACAGCGCGACAGTTCCAATATCGAGAGCTATAGCTGTCAAATCACACGTGTCTTCCTGTCCTGTCGCGCTGTCCGGGTGTGAGCAGGGCCGGCCTGTAGCGTGGGCGAGC
This sequence comes from Triturus cristatus, assembly GCF_964204655.1. Lineage (NCBI taxonomy): Eukaryota > Metazoa > Chordata > Amphibia > Caudata > Salamandridae > Triturus > Triturus cristatus. The sequence goes on along the minus strand of NC_140581.1, from coordinate 859,445,781 downwards.
TGGGCCCAGGCCCGCAAGGGCGCCAGTGGTCAGAGGGACGCACGGAGCTGTGCGCATTAAGGCAATACCAGCAGCAGAACCCCTGTCATCATGCAACCGCCTTTTTCATGTCCCTGCCTCTGTCTGACTTGCCAGATTAGAGTTGTTTTAATCCTTTATGATTAGACTTTTGGGCAATGTTTTAACACCTCATTGCCCCTTTCTTCGCGCTCCTTTCACCGTCTCACCCCTGCTGACAGGCACACCAACAGACCCATCACCATGAGGCAGCTAAGCTATCGGTGATGTAGGTGAGCTGGGGAGGTCCCAAGGCGTTTGGGTTCAGGGGGCAGTCATTGCTCATCCAGGGACTGACCAGTCAACTCGAAAAGGACCTCCTGCTGCCTCATTTCAGTCTCTAGCATCAGCAAGGGCGCCAAATTTCTCTCCGCCCAAGGTGCAATATTAACAAATGCCGGCTCTGAGTGTAGGGCTGCAGCCCTAACCTGGAACCGGAATACACTCGCCATTAACTGTCACGCGCCCATAACCCAGAGACTGACCACAACATGCCACTAGGAGTACCGGTACTCTCTTAACACAAGGAGAAGTCCCGGCACTCAATGGGAGAACACGGAAAAGTGCCGGTACTCAGTACCGATGAGTACCGGCCCATTTAAAGCACTGTACTTACGTGCAGTAAAGTTACACCATGTGGAGATTCCTCCTCGAGTGCTTTGATTCCACTACAAGTGCGGAGACTCCGCACTTGTAACTTTGCTACACGTACGTACCTTTGTAAATCGGTTCCTCAGTGTTTATCTTCATTTCCAATCAAGAACTGCAAGATTGCCAAGGAGTTTTTTTACCATTGGTGTTTTCTCCTCCAAACTGGGATCTTCTTAAGGAAACTCTTGAGATCTTTCACATATACCATTCTGTGCAGGATTGCACCGTGACTACTAAAAAGGAGAGGCACTTTCTTCTGGAAATCAAAAAGGGGACTCTGCAGACTTGAGTGTTCAGTTTGTGACCCATAATGGTTTCAGACATTTGTGTAGCATGAGAACTGTCACTTTTTAGTACATTTAAATAACATTGCATATCAAATAAACTCACCATGGGGCTCATGTACAAAGCAATTTTACAGTCGTAAAGGTCAGAGGGGCATATCAACAACAACCGGCGATAATTATCTCTAAGCGCACTTAGCGCTAGGATAATTATCGCCGGCTAGCGTGAATTTTTATCGCTGAGATAGCGTGCTATTAGCAACGCTTATCTCAATAGCAATAAAAATCCTCACGCTAACAGGCTAACGTGAGATTATCGCTGGAAACTCAGCGATAATCTCACGTTACCTTGTTGATAGGGACAGGCAAACTTAGCCATGATATCCTCTTTCCATAGGATATCATGGCTAAGTCAGAAAAATACCAGACGTAAGAAAGCAGCGTTAACCGCGGTTAGCGCTGCTTTTTTTGTCTCTAACAGGGTTAGCGATATTCTTAATAATAGGAGAAATGTCGCTTAGCGACATTTCTCCTATTATTTTACTCTGGAACGCCCCCTTTGCATCTCATTAGAGATGCAAGGGGAAGCGTAGAGTAAAAGGGTGCTAACATGCGAATTTGCATGTTAGCACCCTGTTGTTGATAGGGCGCTAGTTTTATCTCTCCTTTTTTGGCTTTTAAAGCCAAAAAAGCAGAGATAAAGCCCTTATTGATATGCCCCAGAGTTTTTATGACTGCAAAATTATATTTTTCAAAGTACAAAACACAAATGGTAATTCAGCAGCAAGTTACTGTGTTGGGCTACATGTTACCAAATTTCAGTTTGGTTTTGCGAGTAACTACTGAATCAAATTTGAAAGGAGCATGCACAGGGCGCCCCTTCCAAATACCGATTCCCTACATTAGGTAGAAATGTAATCATAGTGGGTCGTAATTTACAAGTGCCTGATTCTTATTGAGGTAGGTCGAATTGCGACCCACTATGATTTGGTAGTTTGTGAACCAACCTATTTATACATGGATTTGTTTGCAAAATATATTGGTGCCCAGTTTGCGACCACTTCTACTGAATATATTTTAGTACATTCCAAATACGAAATCCCAAACTGAGAATCGTTGCTATCGCCAATTTAGGACTTCTTATTTGGAATATTAGTATATGAGGTCTATATGTGCCGGTGTTTGCTAGCTTAAAAAGAAAACATGGTATTTTCAGCATACGAGCCTGGTGTTTCAAGTAATGGTACACTGTAATGTTTTTTTCACCGAAATGGATGATTTACAATTTCCCTTATCTTTGTTTACTTTGCAATCAGTGGCAAGATCTGGAGTTAAATATTTTCTCTGTATACTTAGAACTGATTCTATACTTGTAATCCACATGGACACCTACCTACCTTCGATGCAGCAGGAAAGTTGGAGCTGTCTTGTCTTTCCAGTGCCATAAACATTTAGTTTTTCTTTAGCAGGCAGCATGGCTTAGTAAGGTAATTACTTGTCGCTGACAGAAGGGGGTGGTCATCCAGACCAACTCTACCTCCAATCCTTTTGAGTTGGGAATTTTAGTGACTTGAGATTTTATGGCAGTGCCAGAGGCAACGATTATGCTGATCTTCATTTATTGCAAAAACATAGACGCTAACATTTCCCAAAACAAACACATTTTGCAGTTGATTTGTAGTCCTTTTACTTGATGATCAAGGGAAATTTAGTTTTTGGTTGATGTTTGTGGCTGATATTGTTGTGCTGTAAAGGTAGAGAAAGCATAATTCTTGTCTGTTATTTCTTTAGAAGCTATTTTGTCATTATGGTGACATCCCAAAACGATATCAGCCTAACGAAATCAGGCTGATGAAACTTTGTTTTGGTAAAGGGTTGGAATGATGAAATACCTTTTCAATGAAAATACAAAGATTTTCATTTAAAATATATACTCTATTCTGGTTTGAATCCTGGGGGGACAGGTTCGAAACCTGGGTCAAGTAAAAACAAAACAAAAACATTTAAAATGTATTTCAATTCCTAGTATATTAGAAACAGTAAAAGGACATGTTTAAAATAAAGGAACAATAATTAAATATAATCAACAAGTTGCTGTAGTCTTTTTTTAGGGCTGAATTTAGCCAAGACCTTATGATTCTACTAAAATTATGAGTATAAAATACTTTTAGGGACATTTAGTCAGCCCTTTCCATCCATTGGTCCGATGTTCTGTCTGTCATTCACATTTTTCTTTCTGATAGCTACAGCATACCGCATGGGGCAGTGGGTCAGCCCACTTCAGTCATTGGCTAAATTTACTGTGAGTGATAGCATTCTTCCCTTTCACATGGAGCATATATACACTAGTAGATCCATTGAGTGCCTGGGACTGCTATGTACGTGTCAGCTTTTTGACATCCCAAAATATTCTTGCTTTTAGCTGAACTTTTGAGAAAGCTATGACGCAAATACAACCCTCGACAAAGCCAAAAGGCTAACAGACAAAGCCAGACCTATTGGGTTTGCCACTGCTTGTTTTTTCTTTTAACTCTACTGCGACCTGGTTGTAAAGAGCAGAGGAGACCACCACAAGGAACAAAGCAGAGGAGAAGAGAAAAGCAAAGTTATGTAATGAAAATGGTGGTTGAGGGAAGCTTGGAGGGGACAAAAAAAGAGTGTCACAGTACACTTGGGCAGATGGTTGGGAGTCGAGGAGAGAGAGAAGGGGGTTGTTAGGAAAAGGCAAGCAGGCTTTAAAGGAAGAGTATTATAGGGTGGGGGTTATGGGTGAGCCCCGGCTCTCATTTACAAAGCAATTTTACAGTTGCAAAGGTTCCAAATTGTAAAATAAGACCCTTTGAGATGGCAAAATGGCATGTTTATATTCATAAACCCTAAACTACGATCCGTCAACACGTTACCGAATTACAGTTTGGGTTTGCAAGTAAATATCAATAGTTGGAAGGTGGGTGTAAATGGTGTTTCTTCCACATACTGATTCCTTAATTTACCACATCATAAAGTAAGCTAATTGCCAATGGGACCCCCTTTCCCTTTTGTGACTGTGGATAAAAACACTATGGGGCCGATTCCGATCCGTGTAAAATTTTCCCCGTATGAATCGTATCCGGATTTTTTTACGTACGAATCGTACAAGTCCCATACAAACTGGCAAGTACGATTCGTATGTAAAAAACTCCATACGAATCGCATTGGGAAAATTCCCCGACACGTCCCCGGGTCGGACAAAGTGTCCGACACGTCTCCGGACTGTTTTACCTACGAATCGGGAAACCGAAGTCCGAACGCGCAAGTACGATCAGTCCCGTCCGTCCGAATGCACAACCGTATGGTAAAAACACCGTACGGAGCGAACTTCTATAGCAACCATGTAGATGTCCAAACATGTGCCTGCATACGCGCCGAACACCCCCCCAGCCCCCGCGGATGTACGTGCCGAACCCCCCCAGCCCCCCGGGATGTACGGCACGGACCCCCACCCCCGTATGTACGGAGCGTACCCCCACCCCCGTATGTAATGTGCGGACCCCCACCCCGTATGTACGGCGCATACCCCCACCCTCGTATGTACGGTGCGGACCCCCACCCCCGTATGTATGGCGCGTACCCCCACCCCCGTATGTACAGTGCGGACCCCCACCCCCGTATGTACGGCGCATACCCCCACCCGGACCCCCACCCCCGTATGTACGGCGCATACCCCCACCCCCGTATGTACGGTGCGGACCCCCACCCCCGTATGTACGGCGCGGACATACGGGGCGCCCCCTTTTCCTCACACTTCGCGGCGTACTTGGCTTTTCCTGCACTTTTTGGGTGCCGTAAAAATATTGCCGTCCGGAGTGCTGTCGGTACGAATCGTACTTGCTGGTACGTAAAAGGCTGCCTAACTCCGTCCGCATGTCGCGTATGCGCTGTCCCGGATCACATTCGGATGTATTTTTGTGTCGGTCGGTGTTTTGTACGATTCGTACGGAAATGGTGTTTCCGTACTAATCGTACTTGCATGTTTGTATGGTGTTTTTACCGGGAACGAGTCGGACGGAGAAAACGCTCCGTCTGACGATTCGTACCCGGTTTCTCCAGGATCGGAATCGGCCCCTATGTAGGGCCAAGCAGTCCCCTGGGGCCACTTCTTGTTCCTAACAAATGTTCGTAAAACCTTTTTTTTAAAAACATCCCATTACAAAACATTCCAAATAAAAAAAATATAAAATCAGTATTAGTCACAATTTAAGATTTCTTATTTGTAGTGTTAATACATTGGCTCCTTTAAAATTGGGAGGAAAAAGTAAAAAAAGAGGGTTAAACAGAAGGTGACATATTTTAAAAATCTGAAAATATTTAAAAAAATTAACCTCATATAAAAAGTTTGTCACCAAGAAGGGTATTCACTGTGTTGCTTTCATCATCGGGTGAAATTCATTCTAATCGAAACATTTCTCAAAAGAGGTTTCACAAAAAAGATTTGTCAGAATTGTTTTCTTCAGGCAGCTTTTCTTTAAGTACACCTAAGGCTCTTATGAGACAGGTAAGAAAACTTAAAATACATGGACAAACCTTGCATTCTCTTTTTACCAACAGTTTACATACCTAGTACTCCTGTTCATTTATGGATTACTGATAATCTTGCCACGCTCAACCAAATATTTTATTTTACCTCGTAATTCAGTCTCAGTAGATGTATATTTTGAAATCCTGGCCTCCACATTCATATATTTAATTGGTGTTTCTCCCCTACAGACATATTAACCTGGCAAACCTGTCCATCTGCCCTAGTATTATATAGCAACACTTATATTGTGCTTACTATCCGTATGTGAGGCGCTAATGCACTTGCCTGCATGGGTAGCACACCACACTGTGCAGGGTGTGTGGTTGGAAGTGTGTTATCTTTGTTTTGATCCTGTGTGGGGAGGGTTTCCATGTTGTGTGTGAGGCTCACCGAAGTGCAGTTATCGTGTTGTGGGAGGCAGCGCTTAGTGTGGTGGATGAATAAATGTGAGAGACAGGCACACATTGTATGGTTTTCAGTAAGCTAGTAGTTTTGAGCAGGCCTGCAGATTCTTTTTACCTTTCGCCTACTGCGCGCATGCATAAACTGCGAAAGCTATTGTTCTTTAAAAAAAAAATAACTTGAAAGGGGCTTAGAGCACGCCCATTACTTATCTTTATCTATACTTGGTTGGCTTTCACGTCACTTTCTTTTGTTTACTTACCATTATTCAGTGCCTCCTTCTCGCAACAGCTTCCTCCTAGGGCTTCTCTGTGTGTCCCAGCCATGGGGCATGGACCAAGTACAGCTTCCATGGCCAGGGTCCTTCCACTGGCCGCAGGCTCCTACAGGTACTCTTTTTTTACTTTTGGAAATCCACTCGTATTGAGTGCATTTCCAAAAGCAACCCTCCTTCATGCCGCCCATGTTTCCTTACCACCCATGCCCTCTGTTGTTTTCACCTATCTCCAGCCCTTCTTCCGCTGTCCGATGTGTTGACCCCTCCAACACCCCCTCTCTGTTTTTATATACCTGTTGAACAGCAGTGTCGGCTTGGCTTGAAGGTGGGAAAGAAGCGCTCATCACAAGTACTGGGACCCGTGGACGACATATTGATTCCTCCTATACTGCATCAGTGCAGTGGATGGCCTTATGCCTATAATAAGGCCTGAGGCGAGCCGGTGGCGGGTGAACACTACCTACTCGTGGGCCCGGCCCTAGTGGTCGCAGCTGCTGCATCAGGCGTTTCCCCCTCGCTGCCTGTACTGCTGAAAGGACCGGACTGGACCAGTGGAGATCGGCGCTTTCTTTTCTCCCCCCACCTTACATCTCCCTGACGCCTCCCCCTCCATGGGGTCTGGGGATGACTGCTGTAGACCCCACCAGCTGAGCTGTTTTCGCTCTTCTCGTTCAGAGGGGCTGGGGACCATGGACCACCTTCCTGCCATCCCCCGGGACTGGATTTGAGGGAACATTACTTGCTGTGGTTGGTGAGGGGGATTTGACTGCTCGTGCTGGGTAAGGCAGGGACCTCCCCTCCTGCAGGCGGGTCAGGGCTTTCCACCCCTCCTCATCCTTTGCCCTTCACCCCCCCCGGGGATCTTCCTCAACGTCTTGGCTGCCATCCTCCTATACGGACACTGTCTCTTCAGGGAGGCAGATTGGTGGACTTCTGACTTGTTTTCTGTGCACTGATCTGTGCCCCATACTCATCATGAGGTGGAGGGACCCCCACCCTGCTCAGACGCAATCAAAAATCGACATATTTACAGCTCCCCAGGCCCCACGGTCAAACAAGACTTATCAGGGGTCCCTGAGGGGCACCAATATTTGTGCTTCGTGGTGGAGTGGTCCCATAGGTCTTTGGTAGTGGCCTCCCTCCAGGGGCTCCCCTGCATGCCATAATAGCAAAGATTTTGAATTACGAAGACATAGATGTAGTTCTTTGTTCCGTCCGCGAACTAGCCCTAACACTCTTTCAGTCAGCTTGGATCTTGTTTTTTCTTGAATACACCTGCTTGGTACAGCATCAACGCGAATCCTTCGAGCCTGTCAAGCAAAAGCTTCGAGCAATGAACTTTTGATGCATGATTCTATTCCGAGCCCGCCTCTGTGTGATTCACTCAGCCAAATCCTTATTTTTCATCACCCTTGAGGCGGCTGGGAGTGCGCCATGGAAAACCGGCCGATTCTCAGTAACTCACCTCCTCCCTGGGGAAAACAAACCCTTGAGGGGGCCACGTATGGCTCTGTCTGCGCCACGATTGTGGCAGATGAAGGCGCTCCCGCAAATGCTGCATCTGGGCTGGGAGGTGTCCTGCCTCCTTTACCACAGATGCTTCCAGCCACTTGAAGAAGGCCGTGGTAGGGGCGATGAACGGCGGATGGGCCCTCCTCCTGATGGATGTGGTGGGCTCAACTTCTGCTTCTCAAGGAGGAGTCGACAGGGCTTTTATTTGGCTTTTTTTTTTGTCCTCATCTCACCTATAAACAACTCGCAGAACTTATCTGGTCTTATTTACTGACGGGGCAACCTCCGACCGCCTGCACTTGTTTAGGTTATCCAACCAATCCCCTTTATTGTCCGGGATTTAGGTGTTAATCATAGGACCATGTTCCTTATCGACCCTGAGTATCAGCATAATCTCAGTTCTCTACCCATTTCTATGAATGGTGCCCAGAGATTAGGGGAGCTGGAACTAGTTCCTATTATTTCTAGTCGGGCCATTGCAAGTGCAGATTTTAACCAGTCTTCGGTTTTTGGGGGAGGGGATCTTTCCATTTAAGACATATTTCCCTGCGGGCCAGCAAAATCAAACCTAGCAGTAAACCTCTTTGAGACTGTTCCAGACATGCAGTGGACACCTGATCATTGGCAAAAAAGATCAAGGATGTATTCAAAACAATATCGGTTCCAAAGGTCTTACATAGATACCTACACCCCCCTGTCCAATATACTTCTAATTTTGAACATTCATAAAAGATGTGTATATCATTGGCCTTGGGAAGCAGACACCTGGGGCATTTCGGTTCAGGGGTAGGAGCGAATTTTGAGATTTTTTCCGGGGTATAATATATTCAATTGGTAACAAAAAAATGGTTTTTCTTCAGGCTGGCTGATTTAGTATATTTATAGAGCAAATTCAAAGAAGGTTCCAGGAGATACCCTATATCAGCTTCGAAGACAGAGTCATTCCAAACTGACGCCTGTTGTGGAATATCCGCATCATCTGCGTTTATCAAAAACCTATACCAGATTGAAATTTCCTTCTTCAGATGTTGAGTAGTTGTAAGCACGGCTTCCACCTCCCGTTGCCCCTAAAATTTTCCTTTTCCGTTTCAAACCAAGATTTTAATTGAATAAACTTAAAATCTTGAGAACCCCGAGCCTATTCTTACTTAGACTTTACTGTATTTGATAGCTAGCAGCACCATATCCTTCTTAATGAGTATCGTCAGGGGAAGGGGGACTTGGGTTCTGTTACTTCAAAAGGTATTTCTCTTTCTTTTGTATGTGATTTCTATTGTTGGGGCGTTAGATGCTTTTAGGGAGAAAGTGTGGGTTGGGGGGAGGTCGTGAGATTTATTTAGAGTGGTTCGGCCCTTTAGGCCGTGGGTTTGTTTTGTTTCAGGCAGGCTGCAATCCCTTAAGCCCTTTTCTACACTGGATGCTTGTCTAGGTATTACCCAGACCCTTTTGCCCCATTTGAAACCTGATGGCTCTTAAACTAATGACATAGAATGTCAGCAGCCTTAATAACCGCATTAAACAGAGTGCTGTCTTGGATGTGGCTAAGCATCATGGCCCTGATGTACTCCTACTTCAAAAAACGCACTTTCTCAGCACCTGGTGTCCCTTCCTGGCCCGCTATTGGTATGAAAGGGTATATCATGCCGACCCCACCGTGGTGTAGCTATCCTTATTCACATAAGTCTCCCTATGGTTGTCACCCGTAGCTCATCGGTGGGCCTTCCCCGGGGAAGGGGGTCAACATCTAGGGTGAGCACTTTAACATGTCAATGTCATCCATTGCTGACAGTTCGAAGACTCAGACTGGGCCACCGTCGCTGGCTTCTTGCCTTGCAGACTTGACAGCTTGCCTTGGTCTTTGTGATATCTGGCACACCTTGCACCCCCATACATGAGCAAACACTCATACCTCCGTAGCGCATAAGATCAGTTCCCTTAGACACTATGGGGCAGATTTATGAGCCCCTTGCGCCACTTTTGCGTCACTTTTCCCATGTTAAAAGTGACGCAAAAGTGGCGCAAGTGGCTCATAAATCTGCCCCTATGTATTCATAGCCGCAACCGATTTGCACCTCACTAAGGACACAACGATCCTTCCCTGGGGTATTTCACACCATACTCCAGATACCGTGTACCAGGGCTGAGAGGCCCAAGGGGGGAGTCCGATCTGGCACCTTCTGAACAACGCTGCTGTGGAATACCTGTCACAGTAACTATACGCTTTTTCGGAGCAAAACATGGGCTCTGGTTTTGCTGGGTACACTTTGGGCTGCTGGCAAGGCATTTATGAGGAGGTCACTCCCACGCAGTTCCCAAATGAAGTACTGCAGAAATTTCACAGATTAAGGAACTGGAGACTCGCATAGCACGGGCAGAGTCTCAGTCTGCCGCAGATGCTAGTGAACCTCATCAGCTCGAGCTCTGTAGGCTCTCGCTGCAGCAGAAGTCAGACCGTGTTGGTTGGCTTTCCAAAGGAGGGTCTACGTCTGGAAAGACAGGACAGGCAAGATCCTGTACTGGCTCCCCTCTTGGGCCTGACGGATAAGGTGCTTTCTAGTATTCGGGCCCGTAAGCGGGGACGTGTAACTGAGACCCGGGATTTCGCAGTGGCGTTCGCTTACTATTACTGTGCATTAAATGTGCACCGCCCATGACCACCAAGTGAGTAGTCCTCCCCTTTGATTGCAGATTTGCGACTGCGCTCTTGAAGCAGGCGCCTTGGAACTGAACTAACCGTTGACCCTCGAGGAGGTTGCAGCAGCCCTTTCTGCCATGAAGTCGGGCAAGACACCAGGACCGGATGGCTTCCCGGTACAGCATTATCGCCCCTACCTGTTGTCACTCTACAATGAAGCGATAACCAAAGGCCATTTCTCGGCAGAGCTAAATAAGGCTTCCATAATGGTCCAGTAAAGCAACAAAAGAGGGTCCCTGAGAGCATAACTAGTTCTGGGAGGAACTAACCAGGGAAAAACACAAAATTAATCAACGGGAGCGATATCCCCTACTTAATATTTATAAAGATAGGTAATATCTCTAAACAAATATATGCCCCACAACACTTTAATTTTCAGTTAATTTATTATTAAAAATATACATATCTTTCTTATTTATTTTTCATTTTTTTATCAAAATGTGTTCTAAAAGACACACTTGTACATATAACAAACAATCCACATAATAGTGTGTAAAGCGAAGAAGAGCCCTAAATCTATCCTAGAAGAACATTCAATTATTGTACATGTCTCCAAAGTAACAGACATACAAATCATGTGAAAAAACACTACAATAAAATACACGTCAATAGACATATACATAAGACAAAAAGATCACAAAATAAATACAAAGAATTAAAAAAAACAGGAAGGAGAGGTGTGTGCGCCGATGCGCGTTTCGGAAGTACCATGTACATAGAAATCCTTCATCAGTGCGTAAGATTCACCATTATTGGGTAGTGGTCAAAAGAGGCCATTTGTAACTATGGTTATCCAATTATAGTAAACAGCAGGGCTCTGAACAATGAAAGTCAAGTGTCTGTGGGGGCAATCAAACAATGAATAAACATATATTTAAATTTAAGTACATTTGACAATGCTAAATATGTGGAGCAAGATCACTATGCCAGATACCAATATGCAGAATATGTGCAATCCAAAGAAAGGAGACCATCTCCTAGAGAATGAAAAATAGTGATGCCAGTAAAACCGAAAAGTGTGTAGTATATAGACACATAAGAAAAAGTCCGAGAATCAAGATGTAGTCACAAAGTGTAGTCACAAGGAATCACACTAGAGTGGAGAATGAAGGAACCAATATTTACATACTTTTTTGATTATTGAATTGGGGTGTCCATTCTGAGATATTTAGTGTACGGTCCTGAGCAGGTATAGGTTAAAGGGAGAAATGGTGGGGAAATCCGCTGAGATGAGCTTTGTTAATATCCTCCCATATCTGGTTGTCGTTGTGAGATGTCTAGAAGTGGCCGTACTATGTAGCTAGTTTTGGACTAAATTAAAGTCCTCCATTGGCAAGAGGCATGTGGCAGATCTCTTCAGTTATTCCATGCCTGATCAGATGATTTATTGCTACAGACTGGTACATTAGTGTGATGGGTAAGACCCTCAGCAGTGTTGTCTTATGTGAGTGTAAGAGAATAGTGTCAAAAGGAAAAAGGAAATTATTAAGTAGACTGGATGAACTGCAATCGACTTGCTGATAATTATGATATTAGTTTTAGTTTGGGTTTTATATTGTATTGTAATTGTATTTATATTGCACCTACTACACCTGATGTGACATATTTTACCAGGCAGCATGATGCTCCAGAACCCAGGGTTAGTGGAGTTTTCTTTTTGCTTATTGGGATCAGTCTTGTGCTCTATGGGAAATCATTCCATGTCTTTACTCCAGTGTCCTTGTGGTAGATTTTATTAGTAAGAGTTTGGTGTGATCTTCAGTGGGAATTTGTGCTTTGGTTGGCAGTAAGCAATAATAGATGAGCTACAGGAGATTAGGCATTGTTAGGTTGCAGAGGTATGACTTTTTTAAAGGAGAGGTTGCGATCTTTGAAATTAGGTTTGGGCAATTTGCAGGGATGCAATAATAGTGATTAAGGCTAACATGCATATGAATTAGAGTTGGTGTGGTCAGAGAGGCATGCAGAGGATGGAAAGAAAGGAGCAATTCATTTGAAATGAAAAGGACAGCCAGTTGGAAGTTTAAAGTCAAGGTCGGTTTTCATGCAGGGTTTGTAGTAATATTGTGGTGGCTTTCGGAGATAGCATTCAAAACTGTAGAAGGAAACAATATTTGCATGTATTACTATACCACTGTACGCCAAGGGATCCCCAGCGAGCACACACCACCATCACCCACAGACTAAATACAGTTAAATATATATGGTTGCATTTTCCCATAAAATTTGATGGATGAAAAACGCTAAAATAGGAATGTTGTATATTAAATGTTGATGTTAGAGATGATCCTCCCCATTCCCTCTGATGAGCATAGTGGGATAAAGAACAACAGGGTCTGTTTAGTGAGTTTATATAAAGTAATGCTTCTCAGGCCAGGCAGCACTGGGGCTTTCTCCAATCTGGAGCACCCACAACATAGGTACAATGAAGTATGAGATCTACACCTGGCTGTGATTCTGCCTTCCTGTGGTTGTAATCAGACTCACAAAAGGAAAGGCCCTGCCTAGAAACGTCCTCACATGAGCAATAGAAACTGTAGTCCCAACTCTAACACTTCCCTTCTCCTAAACCTGCAGTTCTCAGGAAGAAGTAATCAGCAACCCTTACCTAAGGAGGCCCTCACTGAATTTCTAATGGTAGTCCTGTCTCCATTCTTTCTCACTTTGGTGTCTGTTCTCCACCCTCAGCCCATAAGAAAGATAGCAAAACACTTCCAATGTCTGGGGAGGATGTCGCCCAACTCCAACCTACGACACTCTGTTGAGTTTTTAACGCATCCCCCCCCACAATCATGCTGCAAGTTTCTTAACTTTGTGTGGGTTAAAGGCCGGGTATTTTACAGGTTCACGTGGAAACTGCTGCCACAATTTAGGGAAGCAATCATTGAAACTAAAGTTATAATATATCCCACAGAAAATAGAGAAAACTAAACAGCAGGTTGCAAAAGATCAGAAGAAAGAAAATTGACTGCCACCCACAATGACCATTTTCTCCAAACAGTATCTTGAATTAGAATATTGGAATGTGGAGCACTCCATTGAATACAATGCTTCTATGGGCCGGTAAAGGCCTGCAAAGCAACATTCCAAAGTTGTTTTCACAAAGGCCTCTCGAAGCCCGAGGGGATTTAAAACCCCTCGAACTCCGAGAGGCCTTTGTTTAATTTGTTAGAACATTCTGCCCTCTGGTGGCAGAATGTTCTCGTAGCTGGGCAATACCGGCTATTAAAGTCCCGCTCCCTTGTTAAACTCCCTCGCCTTCGTCTCGGGCCTTTGACGCTGGAGCAGGCCTTTAATAGCCAGTATAGCCTGCTACGGCAGGCTATAAGGCTATAATATAACATTGGAATTTTGAGAGCTCTATTCAAGACAATGGAGCAACAGCAGCCTATATAAACTAGTATAGACCTGCTGCCCTCAACATTACAATGTCCTAATACACAGCCACTACCTCTCTTTTCCTCTGCCTCCCCAAAATACATGGGTTGGGCAGAGAAAAGGAAAGGCAGAGCCTGTGCAGAAGGGCACACAGGAGCCTCCCTCCTCCTAGAGCGCGCAGTGCCATTGGAGCCTCAGAGGAAGGGGGGTGCTGTTCAGCTCTTATATATCCCTGGCTCAGCTGAATGAGGAAAACAGTTTACCCAAGCCCAGGGAGAACCTGGAGCTGACTTAAACCTTCTTTTACAGCTATTGCTGTGAATGTTCAGCAGCTAACAGCCGTGGCCTTGTATGCGGCTGTTATCTGTTGACCATTCACAGCAGCAGCTGTGATATAAAGGCCCTGGAGCCGCATGGGGGGAGGGGCGTTGGGGGGGAGGGTGTTCAGCCCCCTTGGGCTCAGAGAGGCCTTTGTGTTTCTTTTTTAATTAGTAAATTCTGCCCTCATTGTGCACAATGTGCTCATAAACATATTCCTCTTCCTTGTTAAAGACCCTCGTCTTCAGCTCGGGCCTTTAATGCTGGAGTGGGCCTTTATTAGCCGGTATAGCTCACTACAGCAGGCTATAAGTCTATATTACTCCCAAATGTCACATATTTGAAACTGAGGTGAGAAGGGCGAAGACTGCAGCTAAAATACCATACGTGTGCAAAAGCCCCTCCAAGCAACTCTGCAACTCACTATGATAAAACGGTTTACATCTGCACTGAGGTAAATGGGGGTCATCCGGTAACACCTGTGTTTTTCAGCAATCAGGGAAGCAACAGGGAGGGTGCCAGTCAGCAAAATGTACATTGCTCACTGTTTGGAGCTACTTTAGTTCCCAGTTTACATTAAAAAAAAACTAGTATCAATAAAGCTACTTGGGCCAGTGTTGCAAGTTCTTTTGGTACTGCTACTGGAATTTTAAATATTTCTGGTGATACTATTAATTAATACTATATTTACTACTGCTTTTGGTACCACTGGCCCTACTACTGTCACAGCTTATAGGAGTAACTTTAGTGTTACTTTGCTGCTAAAAGTACAACTACAAATGTACTACTAGTAAGCATACTGTCAGTCAGTAGTGTTACTTGTGCTGAAGTTGATACTGCACATACTACTGATGGTACCATTGCTATCAGCATTGCTTCTGGTATTTAAGGTAGAAATATTGGAACAAGTAATCCTGGGACAATATAAAAGGCAGCACTAGAAGTACCAGTCATAGTGGTAATTGCACTAATATTTGTACTAATATTACTACTACTTTTAGCAATCCAAGGAATACCTCTTAGACCTGCATCACCACTGCTTGGGGAATTCCGATGTATTTTACTAGATTGTGTCAAACCACTTCTTAACCAGTCCAAGAAGTAGTTGGTTTAAAATGCTTTTTTTAAATGGATGTGTTCATTCTGAATGAGGTCAGAAGCCATTAGTGGTGTCCACATTTCCTATTTTCATCGTTGCTTAATCCCATTTTTACTTCTGGAGTATTAGTACATTTTCTCTACCTTCATTGTATTTTTTTTTTACAAATATTGAAAGAAAGTTCTTGGACAGTAATGGGTAAAAGAATGGTGAGAGCGCCGCAGCCATGGCCGTGCTTCTCTCTGGTATGAGCATTTACGAAGAGGGGAGTTTGACAGTTCAAGATGGGCGGACCCATGCTGGATTTGGAGGATACTGAAATAAAATATATGTGCATTCAGTTACTTTAAATGGAGGTCATTTACATTGGCAGTGGTGTTCCTGAAAGTCTGGACTGGATTGGCTATCGAAAGATGTAAGCTGCCTGCCTCTGACTTCTGATTTGTGAGGCAATGCAGTGGGCTGAATGCTTGACTGCTGGATAGTTAAGATTGAGATCTTCGCAAACTGAATGCTAATAGTTACATTTTTATTTTGAGCTGGTTTCACACTCTTCAATAATTGCAAGTAAATATGTGTATGCCCTCCTACTTGGCACAGGCCTTTCTTCATTGATGGTTTGTTTTCTTTTCATGATTGGCAACCTGACTTGTCTCTTAAAAGTTTTTAAGAGGCCCATGTTCCTTCCTAGTAGTGGAAGTGCCTCTAATTCTTTAATCACATTTCATGCTTTGTCTGTGTCAGACCCCACATGGCAGGGGCTACAGCCCTCAGCCATGGTTGGGGGCCTCTGATGTGCTCTGGTCCATTGTACCATTGCTCTACACACTGGGCCAAGTAAACTGCTTCCACACTTGACTCAGTGGTATCAATGACGAGTAGTCATAGGCTTCTCAGGCAGGTAGCGTGGAGAAGCTTGAGCTCAGCTCAACAATCACAGAGCAGAGTAAATGAGTTCCCAACCCAGTGCTTAACTTTTCAAGAAAGATACATATTTGTAATGCACTCTAAAACAGAATACTGCACACTTTAATGAGAAGAATAATTAGGTATCCTTAGCGCTGTCAGGCAGTGCGCCACCTCTATCACCCCCCCACCCCCCATCCTTCTCCTTGATCGAGGCTCTGCGTGTCCTAAGTCTAGGTGCCCCCCTTCTATGGGGTATGAAGAGGTAGTTTGATTATGACTCAAATGCAGCTATATCACTCCTTAATTCACTGCTTTGTGCCACACCCTGTAGATCGGTCCCAGCAGAATAGGGCCAGCCATCTGGCTCTGCAGAGCGATCTCACCTTCTCTCCTGAGAGGTGGTTTATCAGCCGACTGCGTTGTCTATGATTTAGAGTTTTCTTTGTCCGCTGGGGCCGTATTTGTGCAGTGCACCGGCAGAAGCTGAGGTAGCAATTGTGGATCATCGCAGTACCGGTCAGACCCTCGATGAGCATTTAGGGTCTTTGGCAGCGGCCTTAGGTGCAGTGTCATCTGGCTAATCATAGCTGCAGATGTAGCCCTGCACAAACCAGAAGATGTAGAAGTACACAAATTGATCACTCTGGGCAGTCGTGTCCATGCACTGGCAGATCATTCTGGGCAGTCACAGCCATGCACAGGCTGATCACTGTGACATACAATCACAGCCCCGACCAGGCTTCAGTGATCACAGTTGTGTATTTGCATTTCCTTCTGGAAACCAGCCCAAAGAGATGGCAGGCTCACAGACACCGCATTCTTCAGATCGCTCTCAATAGTCTCACTCTTCTCAGTGCCCCACAGACAGTTGGGACATGGTGTGCCTTGCTCCTTGTGGACATACATCCCTCCTGCATGGTTGGCAGGCTTCTTCCCTCTCTCATCAGGCAGGCAGGCTTATAAGCTATTCAGGACACGTACACAGCTCTTCTAGTAAAAGATCCAGAGCCAGGTGAAGTTCCATCCCCTCTTGGAAGCTAGCTGTCAGGCAGACACCACCTCTGGTTTCAACAGCAATCCTCTGAGTACTCCGCCATGCACTCCCTTCCTTGGCCATAGAGGATTTGGAACTAGAACAGAAAGTGGAGTAGTGAGATCCCACTTTTGTACACCAATTTCAGGCAGGTGATGTGTATACACTGTCTGCAACTGTAGAACTGGTTTGGGCTGGTTTCTGTTTCAAGTGTCCTTTCCAAGCGACTCTCCAGACACAGCCATTTTGTAGAGTGATGCTTCTTACAGAAGGGTAATCTCCAGCGTGTAGCACCCACAAAACAGGCACAAAGAGATGTGAGGGTTCTGCACCTCAGTGTCATCATCCAACTGAAGAACAAATCAGGGAAAGACGAAACAGCATGTCTTCCCTAAACGTTTATTAATCTCAGAGTCTCTAGTCCCACCCCTACAATGCCTGCAGTCCCAAACCTCTCTCATACTATCTAACAAATAATAGTACTCAAAAAGACAAATTAGCTGCTTCTTGCTTCCAAAAGGTACAATCGAATTTCTATAAGGTCCGCGTCTCCACAAGCCTCCCTTGAGTGTCTTGGTCTTCTCCCTCCAGGTTCGGAATATGAGCAGTACACTTCCACTATCTGAAAAAACAACATCACTTCCGTCCTTTGCAAATGCCAGGCCTGCGGTATCCAGAATTGATCCCTGGGGCTTCCATTACTCTGTCTCACTCACACACACCATGCATGTACCAGGCAGGCTACAAACACAAATGAGGACAAAATACACACAGGATGCCAGTGCTAGAAACACAGAAAACGCATAGAAGAACTTTACATGGACAGGCGAGTAGACCTCTCCTCCAGTAACACAATTGCACAAATAAAAAGGTCAGGTCGCAACTATTGATTCACAAAATATGGTACGTTGTCACCACTGCTGTGTATGCTAAACACCCAACAGGGGCAGTAGTCCTGATGGATACTTCTAGCTGCAGATTCCTTACCTTGTGAATAAACGTGACTCCCTCTTCTTGACACTCTTGTCAGAGAAGTCAAACATCCTTCAGGGTGCCTCCCGATCTCAGTCCCGTGCCGCAAATGCGATCCCTGAGATCTCCCCGATCCAATCCGAGTTCTGATGCCTTCAAGGAGGCCATGTTACATATTTCTGGCACCCTACGGCTCACTATGGTGTTTCTATGGCTCCCAAGGGTCCGAAGAGTCAGACTACTGCCGGTGGATCTGTCCCCAAAAGTGCCTATTGATCTTGCTGCGAGACCCTCCCCAGCCCCTTGATTCATGCCTATCCTGACTTCTCACCTTGCACCTAGTTCCTCGCCTGTTCCCCGTGAGTCGACTCTGGCACTGACACCACCAATGCGAAAGGAAGAACCAATTGTCCTTACAGCCTCTGAAACGAACCCAGCTCGATTGAAGTTGCACACACTTTGACTGCAAACTCACCCATGCAGCCCCATTCAGACTCGAATGGTATATTCCTACCACTGACACATTTTTTGGGTGCAGAGCCCCATGATGTTCATCATGGGGATGATGATTCGCAATTTTATGAGAAAGAAAATCTGTTTTTGAATCTCCAAGATGCCACCCGGCAAGATACGCTCCCTGACTGTGACCTCAACTCTTTACCTGGCCCATTGCTTTGGTCATCAGGAGGGCTGAAGAAGCTTTTGAACTGCAACCACAATCAGTAGAGTTAAAACTAATGTACTTACAAACGTCCTGCAGCCTGGTTGCACTTCTAAGAGCCACTCTTTCTATTCAACAATGCCCTAACAGATTCCTTAAAGGGCTTTTAGGCCAAACATAGATTATCCTTGCCTGTGAATAGGCAAATTGCCACACGGCACAGGCCCATTCTTCCTCCTCCAGCACACTACTCGAGACAGTCTTGTGGTGCAAGCTTCCACAAGCAGTTTGAACCCTAACTCTTTCCCCACCTGGCACTCAGATACGGATATCAAACACATGGAGACCTTTGGGAAAGAATGTTCTCATCTGCTAGACTAGCCCTCGGATCAGCCACCTCCATTTGCCTCTTAGGACATAAATTGGATGTATTATGGAGCATGGTAAGAACACTCTTGCCCGTGGCCTCTGCTGAGTTTTGTGTCAATCTGTCTCTGATCATACAAGATGCCGTGAAGTACGTCATCACATCAGGGCTGGGCACCACTGATCGCTTGGGTGGGGCAGTGAGTACCAGTATGGTGCTTCTCCACCACGCTTGATTGAAATCCACAGGCTTCTCCTTTGATGTGCAGGAGCCATTGATGTTCACACTGTCTGTTCTGTGACAAAGATGATTTGGCCATGGAACGCTTGACAGAAAGCAGAGCCACAGTGCGCTCCATTAGTCAGTCATTACCCATGCGGCAGTATCTCCAACACTACCTCCCTTTTCGAGTCTTCTAAGGGGCATCCACCACAGGCATTGCCAAGGACTGCCTCAGCAACAAAAGACCTCCCAGTCCTTTTGAGATATAGGTCAGAGATCTGCTCGACAATGTCCAGGCCCTCAGGGACAATGCACCACCCAGTCTCTCGCCCACTTGCCTTCACTCCCACCTGCTTTAAGTTGTCCTTGGCAGCACATTGCCACCCTGTTGAAAGCAGGATAGGTTACTTCCAAGGGTGGCAGAGCACCACATCGGGCAGATGGAGCTTCAAATTGTTCAGGATGGATACGTCCTACCTTTCCTGTCCACCCTCCTTGTATGCCACTTATATCACTGTGACTTCCAGAGAGCCTCTTGACCATTCTATAGGAGAAGTCCAAGATATTTTCAACTATAGTCATAGCCATAGATAGGGTGCCGGGATTAGAAATAGAGATTGGATGCTCCTCCTGTTATTTTCTGGTACCGAAGAAGGACGAACAACTTTGTCTCATTTTAGACCTTCGCCCTCTGAACTTCTTCCTCAAAAGTTCAAGATGCTTACCCTGGTCCAAATTCTGTCTGCCCTGGATCCAGGTGATTGGATGGTGGCATTGTATTTGCAGGACTCTTCTTTCCACATCCTCTTCCTGCAGTCCCACAGATCTTACCTGTGGTTCCAAGTGGACCATGAGTCTTTAAAGTTCTCTTTGATTCCTTTCAGCCTCACCAGTGCCCCTCGGTGTCGATCAAAGTAATGGTAGTGGTCGCTGCACATCTTCGAGGTTGGGAATACAAGTTTTCTCATGCCTCAATAACTGGCTGTTGAAGGTAGACTCACGTCAGTCAGTCATCGACCACCTCCAGATGAGGGCAAACCTCCTGACATCTTTGTGTTTTTTATTTGTATGGGTTTCCTTTTATCTGAGTCATCCTGGATGCGATTCAGTTTCGAGCTTTCCCTCCACCTCAAAGAGTCAGGGACTTTGTGATTATGATTCAGATGGTTCAGCCTTTGGCTTGGGTCTTTGTGAGAGTAGCTTTGAAGTATCTTGGTTTCTTGACATTCTGCTTGTGGACCATGCCAGGTGGCACGAGTGGTCTCGAAATTGGGATATGGGACTCAGCACCAAAGGAACCTGTTGGATTTCATTCAGGTGTTAGTGTAGACAGCAAACGATCTGCAGTGGTGGTTGCTAGACCACAGTTGTACCAGTGGCAGACCCCTCTCCCTGTCACACCTAAAGCTGACGATCGTGACAAATGAATTTTTGCTGGGTTCGGTAGCTCACCTGGGAGTAATGGAGATGAGCAGGCTCTGGTCTCCGATGGAGACCCAGCTCCACATATGTCTCCTGGAGCTCCAGTGGATTTGCTTGGCACTAAAAGCTTTCCTCCCATCTATTGAGGGGGAATGGGCGCAGGTCCTCACGAACAACACTACTGCTTTGTGATACTGCAACATGTAGGGTGGGGCAGGTCGTGGGCCTTGTGTCAGGAGGCTTTACGCCTCTGGAACAGGCTGAATCATTAGGGCATGTCCACACCAGCAGGCAGGATCTTTAACGCTAGGGCATGTGAGCTCAGTCTGTGTTGTCTAGTGAATCACTAATGTTGATTACATTATGAGGTGGTGCAGGATGTCTTTCAACATTGGGAAAAACCCTGGCTCAAAATTATTGCCACTGCTTAGAACTTTCAGTGTCCAAGCTTTTTTTTGCATGTTTGAGTTACCAAAGCAGTTCTCCCTCCGAGGCGGCTGCAACTGGAATGGTGCTCAGGACTCTTGTATGCCTTTCTGCCCCTAGCTTTACTGCCCAAGGTCCCCAAGAAGACCAGGAAGGACTGGGACCAAGTCATCTCAGTGGCCCTGGTAAAGGTCTGGAGAGTAGGGTGCCACAAACTTGCCGATGATCATCTGTCCTCCAATACAGCTGCTCCTTCGGAAGGATCTTCTGTCGTAGTAACAGGACAGAGTCCTGCATCCGGGCCTGTGCAACCTAACTAGTTGTTGTCATTTTGGCAGCTAGGTGCCCACCCGCCAAAACCATCTGTGCTGGAAAACGTTAGCCACTAGGTGTACTTTTTGTCTCATCCAACATTTACAAGCCCAGTTGTCCAATGCATTGTTATTTATTCTGTCTCTAGCACAGCAAGGACTTGCTGTGACTACTATTAAAAATGATTTGTCTGCCCTTTCGGCCATTCTACAGTTACCTGATCATCCATCGCGATATCACTTGAATTGCGAATAGCGACTTGAATCACTTGTGCATTTCTTTGAAGCCACTAACCCACATGCTTCCGCCCGAACCCTTTGTGATGCCACACTGGTACCTTAATTTTTTCCATACATTCTTGATGTGCATCTCATTTGAGCCGATTTATAGCAGCGTTTCCTAATCCTGAGGACAGTTTTTCTCATAGCGATATTGTCAGCTTGTCAATTAAGTGAGTTGCATTCCCTACCTAGTCATCAACCATATACCACCTTCTTCCCAGGCAAACTGGTGCTCAGAACCAGGGTAGTAATCTTACCATATCTGTGACGCCGTTTCACGTCAGACAGACTTTCATCCTTCAGGGGTTCTTTGCTTCATCTCATGCATCGAAGGAGGAAGAGAGGCTACATTGCTTCGTTCTCAAAAGAGTCTTAGGTTTCTATGCTGATTGGACCAGAGAACACTGGGTAGACGATCAGCTCTTTGTGGGGTTTTACAGGAGCAAACCAAGATGAAGCAGTGCAGAAAAGAACGATCTCTAGATGGATAGTCCTCTGAAAAGATCTGCTATGCACTGGCCAAGAAGCAACATCCGGAGGCCCTGAGGGTCCATTTCACCAGGGACAATACTGCCACCAAAGCACTGGTGTGTGGTGTAACTGGCTTGAACATCTGTCAGACTGGTATCTTGGCATCAGTACACATTCATGAAGCACTACTGACTTAATAGCCAGGACTGTGGGAAGGGACAATTTGCCTGTTCGGTTCTGTAGAGCTGTCTGGTCTGAGCCATTTCACAGACCCACCACCTGGGAGTGTACTGCTTTGGTTTCTATTCAGAAGGTGAGGAATCTGTGTCTAGAAGTATCCATCAGAAGAACAAGTTATTTCTGTTCGGTAAAGCTCTTTCCGCTGGATACTCTATCTAACCGACTCATCACCGACCCACCCACATCGTCATTCTGTGGAGTGGACTCTTTTTTTCCCATCTAATAAGATCAAATTCTAGACATCTACACACATTTAACTCTAATCTGTAGTGGCTCCACATCCAAAGGTTAAGAGTCAAGAAAGAAACTGATATCAGTGCTTGGGGTTATTTCCGAGGTGGGCTGGAGTTGATGCGGAGCTCCATGATACCACCTACTGGTGTACGAGGGAATTGGCTGAGAGAAAGCCCTGGATCCAGTCTGGCACATTGGAATATTCACAAGAGGAAGAATTTGCGGCTAGAAATATCAATCAGAAAGAGTGTTATCGAAGGGGGGTCAACAGGATCAGTCTGTGTCGGAACACATCTGCCTGTGGTAGTCCGACTGGAGGCCTCCTTGGCGCACCAGAGGGAGCTGGTAGTGTGGTGAATATAAGCAACATAAATAATATATAATATGACCTTCAAGGCTTGGACCTAATGGGACACTGCCGAAGGACCCTGGAATTCGGGTTGGATCAGGACAAGCTGGGGGTCAACCAAATAATGGGGTACCAGAATTGATTTCAGGAGGCACCCTGACTTCCGCAAGACTTCTCTTGACGAGAGTGGCGGTAAGGAGGGGAATCATGAGGTGAGGAATCTAGGGTTAGATAGAGTGTCCGCTAGAGAGAGCGTTACTGAAGGTAAGTAAATTGTTCATCAGTCAATTAGGGATACTCTTGGTGCACCCCTCTAGGTCACAGGATGAGCCCAGGATGTACTCATGTCAAGGACTGGCCTAAACCTCTGAGTAGATTACCCAGACACCAGCACTGAAAGATCCAAAATCAAGATACCAGATAAGTGCAGTCGGGCACTGAGGGCAGGGGATCACAACTGTACCCCATGAAGGGGACATCCAAACATCTGTCTCAAGAGGAAGACAGGCTACATAATAGGGTCACGCCCCAGCTTCTGCAGAAGTGCCACCTCCTGTTGCAGGCCAGTTTGTGGCTCTGCATGGTACAGAAAATGACATCAGGTAAGTACTAGTCCATGGTAGCGGGTCAAGTCTCCCCATGGAGATGCTGTCTTGTCTTGGAGGATGTCACGGCGCAGATTTTTTTAAAAAATATTTTTATTTGCGTTTCCAACCAATACAAAACAACTAGCATGTCACAATTAGTCACACTCTCGTCAAAGCACCCACCCACCACCCATCCCAGGAGACACATCACCCCCCTCATTCTATGAACCAGGAAGATACACGGCCCCTTCGTAAGTTGCAGTTCTGGCAGGCTCCTCCCCATCCTACTTGTCTTCCCCAAGGGCGGAGACACAGGCCCAGTGGACCCCCAGTCCCGAGCCCAGTTACTTCCAAAAACCATGGTATGTTAGTCAGCTCCCAGACCACCATCCAATCCATGATATTTTCTCCATTTCCCCCATATCTTACGGAACTTCCGGGGTCACCCTCCCGCTTTGTATATAACCCTTTCTGCCGCCCTATACATGTCCATCCCCCTCCTCCATTCTCCTAATTGGGGAGGTAGTGACGCCCCCCATGTTCGTGCCACATCTCTCTTCGCTACCTCTAATGCCAGTAGTGCAAAAATAAGCTGTGGGCGACCCAAGTCAACATCGCCAGATAAGCCCAGCAATACGAATTTAGGATCTAGAGGGAGTGTTTAGTCTAATACCTTACTCAATTCTCCCAATACGTGTACCCAATATGTGTGGATGACGGGGCAGTCCCAGATAGTATGGTAGAAGTCCCCCTGTGGCTGTCTGCAACGCAGGCAGTGCGGTTCTCTGGCTCGGCCCATTCGGTGGAGTCGGACCCTGTCAAAATGCACCCTGTGTAATATCTTATATTGAATGAGTCGAAGGCGGGATTTAATTGCCACCTCCCTGTGGTGCATCAGGGCCGCCTCCCAATCCTCTGTTTCTAACGTGCCCAGATTCTGCTCCCATGTTTCCCTCAGTTCCCCCAGTCTGTCTGGCATGTTATTGTTCAGTGTCCTGTACGTTAGAGAGACTGCCTTGTTGGGTATCTGCTCTTGCAATAGGCGTCCATCCAGCGGTGCATAGTCCGGCAGGGGAGAGGCGAGCGAGCTCTCGGCTGTCCAGGCATGTCGCAGTTGCGCGTATTTAAAAATTTGAGTGGAGTGCAGTCCAAACTCTGTTGCCAGTACCCTGAAGGGTTTGAGTTTTCCCTTCACCATCACATCGCCTAAAGCGGAGATTCCGATGGCATCCAGCCTCTAAAGCCCTTAAGTTTGTGGAGTTCCCTCAACCAGGTGCAGTGCCAGATCGGTGTCTGCTTAGTCGGTTTGCGTGTCCAGCCCATTGCCTTAGTCGCCCTGTCGCAAACTTCCAGCGTTATTTGCGTGGCCGAGAGTAAGCGTCTCCCACCTTGTCTCCCATATACAAAATTTAAGCATGAACGGTGTGCCATAGTGTCCCTCTCTAGTCTATAGGAGGGGTGATCAGCCGGAACGTGGATCCATTCGTTCACCGGTGCCAGATGCTCCGCCCAGTAATAGGCCTCAATGTCCGGGAGGGGTATCCATCCATTATATTAGTTCTGTCGAAGTGTACCTAGGGCAATCCTTGGTTGCTTCCTGAGCCACAGCAGGGAGGGCAATTCCGCGTCTATCACCCGGAATGTCTGCCTGGGGAGGGGGTAATACTCATTTTGGAGGGCATACAGAAAGCGGGGCAAGGTGATCATTTTGAACATCGCAGCTCGGCCAAGGATCGTGAGGGGGAATGCTTTCCACCTCAGAGCGTCAGCTGCAAATTTCGTTATGACCCGCTGGATATTGCTTTGGTAGGAGAGGTTTCTATCTGTGGTGAGATAGATCCCCAGGTACGTGAATGCCGTCTGTGTTACCTGGAGGGCCCCAGGGAGAGGAGGCCACGTCTCCCTGGCCCGTGGGCTATATAGGACCGATTTATGCCAATTTATAACATAGCCCGATAAGGAGCCATACTTGCCCAGAAGCCTAAACAGTGCGGGGACCGGGACATCCGGTTGGGTAACATATAACAAGATATCGTCCGCATAAAGCGAGATCTTTTCTTCCCCCACGTCAGTCTGTGTAATTTGGAACCCCCGTGTCTCCTTTGTCTGCCAGATCTCGCATGCCACCATTTCGATTGTGAGAGCAAATAATAGGGGGGACAACAGGAATCCCTGCTGGGTTCCCCGTCTGATGGGGAAGTCATCAGACAACAGTCCGTTCACTTTAACCCTAGCTCGGGGGTCCGCATAGAGGAGTCCAACCCATTGTCGAGATTTGGGACTAATGCCAAACTTGACTAGAGCCGCCTCCAAAAAGGGCCAGTGTACAGCGTCAAACGCCTTTTCTGCATCCAGGAAGAGGAACATGTGGGGATCGTCACGGTCCTGCACCCCCATGAGCCAATTGCGGCTCCGCCGTAAGTTCTGTCTGGTCGCCCGGTCTGGTAGGAAACCTATCTGGTCTCGATGTGCCAAGCCTGAGATTACTTGGTGAGACGGAGGGCTAATATAGTCGCAAGGAGTTTGACCTCTATTTTGAGGAGGAAGATTGGGCGGTAGGATGCGCAGTCTTCGGGGGGCTTTCCTGTTGTGTGGATGGGAATAATCGTAGCCATCCTAAGATCTAAAGGTAGAATACAATCTTGGGCTGCGTCTCGAAACAGTGCTAAGAGATGCACCGCCAGGAGGTCTGCCCCTTTCCGATAAAATTCCGCTGGAAGTCCATTCGGGCCAGCGGATTTCCTAGGGCGTAATTTGATTATTGCTTCTTTAAGTTCGGCTACCGTTATGTCCTCTTCCAGTCCCTCCCTCTCATCATCTTCTAAGCTTGGGGTTTGAATAGTGTCTAGATATGCTAAAATCTCCGTCGGGGTAGCCAGCTCCCTGACCTCATAAAAATCTTTATAATAGGAAGCGAATGTTCGTGCTATTTTTGCGTCTCCCTTTTGTGTCTTTCCCTGCTGGTCCACTATGCTTTCTATCCATCGGGCTTCTGCTTCCTTGCGGCTGAGCCAAGCGAAGAGCTTGCCAGGCTTATCTCCCACATCGTATAGCCTATGAAGTGTCACCTGCGCCTGCGTTTTAGCCTTCTCTGTAGCTAGGGCTTTGTAGCGCTGTTGTGTGTATGTCAGTTGTCGGAGGACCTGTGAATCCTTTCCTGCAAGATAGCGTTGTTCTAGGGCCAGAATTTGGGTTTCCAGAGTGATTAGCTCCTCTTATGCCTTCTGTTTTTCCCAAGCTATTCGGTTTTGGGCCCGATCACGGAGCACTGTCTTAAAGACTTCCCACACAATAACTTGTGATTGTACCGAGCATACATTTTCTGCAAAATAAACTTTCGAGTCAGCCCGGAGTCCCCGTAACACCTCTGCGTTATGCAGGTCCCAAGCCGATAGCCTCCAGTTCCCCTGTCTCGCCCGGGGCCTCCCTCCTGCCCTGACCAGCAGGGGGAGTGGTCAGAAATCCCATGTGCCAGGTACTCCGTCTCGCAGACGGTACCACAGACACTCCTCGGAGGGAAGACATAGTCCAGTCGGAAGTGAACCCTGTGCACCCCAGAATAGTATGAATACTTTCTGACGTCTGGATGTAGTTGTCGCCACCTGTCCACCAGACCAAGGGTATCCATCAGCCTAGCCAGTTGTGTAGTCAGGGGGAATCAATACGATTCCCCGAGCGGTCCATGGGGATGGACATGACATCGTTGAAATCACCCCCTACAATGTGTAGTGTCACGGCGCAGATTTGAGGGATACTGAGGTGAGACTATGCTTGGGACTGATCATTTTTCCACAATACCACATTATTTATTTTCATGTGATAAATATGTTTTGTCTTTGTTCCCATGCTGTGGATAGGGATGGTCATATCTGAGATTTCAAGCCAGCAAATGAATAGGAGAGAGGTGCCAGAGCCCAGGCGCGCAGAGCCAACAATATAGTTGGCATGTTAATCATGCAAAAGACATCATGTAAAAACATAATAAATGCTCAAATTTAAAAAAGTGTTTTTTTTAACATATTGAATCGTTTCACTTTAGTACATGAAGCGATATCACTGCAAATAGTGACATTTAATAGCAGCCGCGGTCCGTGCAGGTAAGAGCAGTAGGGCCGGCTGGGTGAGATGAGAGGGAAAATTAAATAAATAATGAATTTTCTTTCGTCGTCGTGGTCAGTCGAAATCCCCCCAACCCAGCCCCACTGCTCTTACCTGCACAGGCCGCGGCTGTTTAATGTAAGTGATAGTTACTACACACAACCAACATTCTTGAACCTCCCTTTCTCCAACGCAAGTCCGTTGTCTTATGCCCCCCCTTATATATTGCCTGTATTATTATCGTTGATGAAGCTATATAATAGTTTATTAAACCATATACATAGGAGTTTTTTTTATACAGGGTATTTCAAGAACTGAATTATTTCAAGTAGTTCTTAAGTATGATTACCGAGGAAAAGGAGGCATAGTGAAGTAAAGTCATTGCTTAGTGTCACTCAAGTTGGTCATGTGAGTAAGCTGATGGGTATCTTCGTTTGACCCCCATAGGACGGTTCCTTCTGTGTATTTCTTTGAGGAGCTACACAAGTAAAGGTGCATAGGATCACACATTAAATCAAGATGTCAAAAGAAGTCTCTCCAGAAAAATATACAAAATAAGTGAAGTCAGGGCCCTCTGTTTTCCTGTGACTAGCCACCCTTGAACCAACACAGAGATCGATTTTTGGAGCAGTCAGGCACTCAGCACCTCAGTTAAGTCAATTACAAGAATTTGCCAAACAGGGGTCTAAGAGATCCCACAGAGTTACAGGTCTTCACTAAAATAAAAGTGAAGTGCAGACCACCAGGGTCTCTTTACACAAAAGACCCTCTCTGCAGATGTAAATGTTGTCACCGGGCATTTATTAAGGGTCTGTGGCAGGGCTCAAGCGGGGCATGCATTAATATTTACAATTGACAAAATGCATAAAGTTGATTACATCAAGCCAATGAAAATTTTCGTGTTTCCCTTTTTTGTTGTGTTTGCCACTCTCTCTAGCTGGCAGAAGGAAAATATAATACTTATGATTTCTAGGAAAGCTACATAATTAAGTCACACATTTTCAGTAACATTCACTTGCCGAATAAACTCATTCACTGCTGATCCCTTACAAATTACTGCTCAGTCTGCTTTCTACACTACATTGCATGCCACCTGCTTTGTCTATCTACCCTGCCTACTGGCCTATTAGGTCTGCTGCATTAACTAATCATACCTGTTCCCAATGTGTCTCGCTGTGCGTGTAGGCTGTCTAGGCTGTTTCAGTGCACAGTCATTCTCAATTCATTTTAATGCATTCACCCCTCAGCCTTCCACGTTCACGGCCACGTTAATCTCTCAAAGCTTACCCTGCTATGCTCATAACTCAGCCTTCCTCCCTTATGGTCACCCTGATTCTTGTTTGCTTATTAACCTGCAGCATAAAGCTGGATAACCGGCTTCATTTTTTCCTAGCTCATCTACATCAGACATGTTGCTAACTTTTTTGCTGTTTTTAATGCCTCATATTTTACTGAGCATTTGCTCGTCATTGAAGCGTGCTATTCCTGAGTTCAAGTTTCTCCGCCTTCAAAAACACACTACTGGCCTACAGATGTCACAGCTGTAGACAATTGTTTAATAAATAAAACTAATGTAAGCTTGTTGGACATGTAGCTGTGGGTTCAGATGGGTTGATAATGAAGGCCAACCTGAAAAAAAACATTACCATAATAAAATTCCTCTTTGAGTACTTTCACAGCGCTCTAAAGTGTCCTCATAATCAGCCTAAACATCTCCCCATCGCACAGGGTAATCAGTAATGAAACAGACAGCAGTGCAGCACTGTCCGGCACCTTCTCTTCTGCCTGTCGGTGGAGAAAGGCAGAAGTCAAAGGGAAGTTTGAGTGTCTCGCTCAACTGTAATCCAACCTATCCATGCCCATCTTTGATAATAGTTGTTTGCGACCTAAGGACAAATGAGGTGGGGGTGCACATTGGAATCATTACTTATTCCAACACTGAGTGGCACATGCACCATTTCAAAGAAGAGTGTTGAGGTACTGATTGCGCACACAGGTGTGCATGTACCAGGCCTATCATGGAAGAATTAACTTACTCTAACGTGGTTTATTGGTTTTGAGATAGGCGCCTCATGAGATGACTTCCAGTGGTGGTGACCATGTTATTCGAGAATAAGTTGTGTGTTGGATGAGGGAAAACAACATTTTGATGACTTGGTGCTTTTCCCTATGATCAAACTGGGGCAGACAAATTTATGACAAATATTCTGGAAAAGAGAGCAAATGAGCTCTTGCACCCAAAATATCATTAACTGCCAACCTCTTCCATTGCGGGAGAGCACGGGGGTATCCCGAACCGGAAGCAGTTGATGGGAAGGAAATGGAGGAAGAGAACTATCAGAAAAGGGATATAACACCTTCTAACCTTTAAAGATGTTACTAAAGAGGAAGGCTCAGAACCTAAACAAGCGATGAAACCCCCCCAAAGCCTTTAGCGGAGTCCCTACCATAATGCGTAACCTGAGTACATTATTAGGCAGGATCCCCCCGGCTGAACATTATGGAGATTTTTGTTAAAAGTTGGAGTAGAGATTTGGCCAATTTCCTTTGGACCTATTTGAATCTCTAGAACAATAACAGGAATTTTGCGCCGCTGTGGTATATTTTCAGGACTAGAAATATTATTGTGGGGAGTAGTTTTGGAAATTCCTTTGGTGGAGAAGTGATTTATGGAATGCAGAGTTGACTCTCAGTTTGAGTAGCAGCTCAGAGTCGATATGTATGCCAATATTTCTTTAACGAGTAGGTTGGCTGGAACGGAGGCTGGGTGGCCTTGGTAGTTATGTGAGGAGCGTTGCCGCCTTGCTGTAGGAGAATAGTCTGTCTTGCTTGGGTTGAGGTTGGCACGTCCTTAGATGTGACGCTGCAGCCGTCACTCATGTTTAAAGGGTGACCCTCCAGACTCTTGAGCCTTTATCAGCAACCTGATTCAACTATCGAGGCTCTTCCTTAGCCTGAAATGTATTCTTGGTTGCAACAAAAGTTGCTCACATCTTACTCCAGTCTACCCAGGTATCCACACAATGAACAGTGCTGAATTGTCTTCTTCTAGGGAGGAGGGCGGATGGTGTTTGCAGATCATACACAAAACTTTTCAGATGTTTTGCACCCCTGTCTCTGTGTATCATTAATAAATCACTACTACAGAAGAGAAAGGTAAAACTTTTTATTCCTTCTCTCTTTTTTAGGTTGCATTGAGAAGGCAACAAGCCCAAGAAGAAGAGATGGGAATAAGCCATCCCATCCCTCTCCCCGGCACAGCAGAAATGCTTGTTAAGAGAGAAAGTAGTGGCAGCAGCTCCTGCTTGTTACTGGAGAATAGCAGTTCTTCACA
Organism: Triturus cristatus; assembly: GCF_964204655.1. Taxonomy (NCBI): domain Eukaryota; kingdom Metazoa; phylum Chordata; class Amphibia; order Caudata; family Salamandridae; genus Triturus; species Triturus cristatus. The sequence continues at coordinate 859,414,632 of NC_140581.1, read as the reverse complement.
GACTTCAAGCACACCAAGTACCGTATCCACTACAGCATCAGGTAGAAATGTTCTTGGGATGTACTGGACATGTACAATCTTATGTGGGATGGCGGTGTGCATGTCTAGAATGAGTATTTTAAAGGTTTTAAAGCAGTCATTGTACAGAATTAAATGCAACTGCCTCCTTGGCACTGTTTTTCACAGACAGATCTATGGATTGGGGAGATAGAGCATATTTATAAGTTATATTTGTGTTCATATAGTTACATCTTGTCAAGATAGATTTTGCCCATTTCTGATTTGTCTTATTAATGCTCCCTTTTCCTCATTCATGCCTAACCCTTTGAAGATAAATTAAATTTAAGTTTGTAGATTTAAATAGAGCAGCTTATCACCCATGAGGGTATCCAGGCACTGTCTATGGGCACCGGAAGATTAAGTGATTTGCCCAGAATCAAAGGTTGTTGAGCCGACGCCGAGACTTGAACCGAATCCCCAGCTCCTGAGTCGGCATCTCTGTCCGCTGTGCCACAAGATATAGAAATAAGGGACTCAGGTGTGCTATGTGGAACTGGAGGCCTTGCTATTGGAGCACAAAGCAAAAAAATAAGGTGTCGTGCACAGCATGTGGAGTTCTGTTGTTGTGCCAAATGAATGTGACAACTGCTAGCTTCTTTGTTATCATGTAGATAAGCCGCTTTCATAGAATCCATTTTTGGGACTAAGCAGATGCTGCAATAGCCTGCATTTATTACTGCATTGTCCAACTGAAATATAGGGATATTTCACAGGCTATGTGCAAGTAAAGCCCAGTGAAGGGATTTCAGGTATCAACAAGATCTGTCAAGGATTGGGCGGGGGGCAAAGTTAAAGAATTTGGGCAAAGCTAAAGGGGCAGTGTGCAGCGGGGGTTGGGTCAGCCTGTGGGGAAGAAAAGGCTTTGTGTAGCAGGGTTTCGCCACAAGCCCTGGCTTTTGACCTGGCCATGTACTTTAAAAAAAATTGTGGTTCACAGGCCTACCTTTGTTTTTTTCTTTAAAAATCTCTTTTTTTGCATTTAAACAAGGTAGTATCTTTGCAGGTTCAAGGCGTTCACAGGCCTACCTTGTTAACACGGACCCAAAATGGATGACAGGAGTGAAAATGCTCAATTGTACAATGTTGGGCTTTTATTCATTAAATTTAGGTTCGTAGACAGTCTGAGAATGGGGGTTCGAGAACTACTGGGACTAACAGTCCAGGGGGCAGATCACAAAACCTTTTTTGACTGGCACTGTTTCATGTCTTTAGTGGTAATTTAAGGTAGTGCTTGGTGAAAGCACCTCTGACCAGCGTATTGTGAAACTAGGAGGTCTATTACAATGGCGGGCGGACAAAGTCCACCCACCACCATAACAGAATGCGGGACCGTCCGCCAGGGGTGTGGCGGTTCCGCACCTGCAATTAGGATGCCGCGGTGGCGTCCCCCATTCCCATCATTGTGGCGGGCGGAGCTCACAACACCACCCGCCACAATGCTGGGATTGCACGTTGTGCATTGACATGCACAAGGTGACAGGCACTTTGTCCATGCCAATGCCTATGGTACCCCCGCATGTGCACCCCCCAACACCCTGGGGACCCGCTACGGGCCCCCAACAGCAAAGACCGCATGCCTTTCCATGGCGGCAACACCGCCATGGAAGGGCTGCTTTCCGCTATCATCATAATATGGATGGCGGTGCCCTGTAGACACCGCCACCATATTATGCATGTTTTCCACCTGGTCGATGAGTCGACCAGCCGAAAAGGGGCAGATGGTCTTTCCGTCCGCCGCAGACCCCCCAGCCATCCTAATATGGCGGGGGGTCTTTGGAGTTTGGATGGCGGGCGGATCGCCCCCGCCGGGCCTGCGGAGACTACCGCCGGCCCGGCGGGGGCGATCTGCCCGCCATCCTAATAGGCCCCTAGGTTTTTTGAGCCGAGAACATGTGACAAGAAGTTTTGTGCATATTTGTTGTGCAAGATTTGTTTGTGGTGGTGATGTGTTCTGTTGCTTTTTATGCTGCTTTGTTTTTTTTGCTGCATTTTTGCGATGTGATTTTATTGTATTTTACTGTGGTTGTGTATCGTTTCTTTTTTACTGCTTTGCAATATTGTGCCCTGGTATGTTCTAACTGTGTTCTTAATGTTGTTTTGTATATGTTATTGTTTTGTGTTCTGTTGTTTACGTTAGATGTGTCAACAAACTCTGGTACCTTTACAGTCAAATGCAGCGCATGCTTTTAAAAGTCCTGTGACAAGGTATAATTTATCACTGGCTAAGGTAGGAAATTAGTGCCTTTTCACCTCTTCCACTAATTAAGATACTATTCAGATTAAAACTGTAGCAGGGACCTGTCTTAAATTAAAATTGCCACTGCTCACTTTATATTAGATGGCCACAGATATTTCTAACATTATCTCTTTCACGCCCACGAACACATATTTGTAATGCTAATCTCTATAAATCCTTCCTCGGAGAAAGGTTCTGGTTTCATGCTAATTTTGGTGTAATTTCAAGATTTTTCTGTAATAGAAAGAAAAGTTTGCTCGGGGAGATAAAATGGCAAAGCCAGTTTTTTTTACCATCGCATTATATGTTCCCCCCTTCACGGTTTCAGATAAAACTCAAAATATAAAGAGTAAGTGAAACATAGTACATGTCTGCCAAGTGTTGTGCAGAGCCGTAGAACTATGCCAAATTTATTAATAAATATTTTTTTGCCACACAAATATGCTGGGTCTGGTAGCACAATGGACTAATGCACCCACTTCAGGAAACTGTTTGACATTAAATGTGCCCCCTTTTGTTGGATCTGCATGAAACCTGATATTTCAGTGCTGACCTGACCATGATATCTACCTGCCAGTTTTCAAGCAGATTCATTAAAGAAAACCAAATTAATTAGCACAAGAAATCTCTTTTGACCCCACTTTTTCCTTTGCCTACTACCTCTCAAATGGATCTGCAGAAAACTTGCCATACCCTCACAAGACTAAAGATGTAAATGTCTGCTAGCTTTCATGCATGTGGATTTGTCAAATGATGCAACAGTTATTAGCAAATAAACATTTTTGGGAAAGGGCTCATAAAAATATATAGTTAAAATAAAATACATATAGTGGGAAAGAGTAAGGCATTTAATTAAAACGAATAATGAATGCATATATATATATATATATATATATATATATATATATATATATATATATATATATATATATATATATATATATATATATATATATATATATATATATATATATATATATATATATATTCACTGAAAAAACCATAGGTTTCACACATGTTATAGTTAGCTGGACATTTTACTGATAAAAAACCAATGAAATTCCCCCGTTATAGTTACTGTAGGCAACTATAACTCACGCGACCGTAATCCTCTGTTGATGCTAATACTGTATTTAGACACTTATTTGCCCATGTCTTCTTCCATTAAATTTTAGCTATACATATATTACAAATATTTTTTTTTCATAAAGACACATATGTCATCAGCAGAGGATTACGGTCGCGTGAGTTATAGTTGCCTACAGTAACTATAACGGGGGAATTTCATTGGTTTTTTATCAGTAAAATGTCCAGCTAACTATAACGTGTGAAACCTATGGTTTTTTCAGTGAATTTGCAAGGTTTTTTAAATGCTAATTCCTAACTATAACGTGTGTGAAACCTATGGTTTTTTCAGTGAATTTGTACGGTTTTTTAAATGCTAAGTTACTTTACGCCATTTGTGGCGTGCGCGCCCACTTAACGCAGTTCGTTCCGTGCGCGCACAGTGAGCCCGCGGTGCGCGAAGCGCACCGCGTGCCCACGTTACGCTAGATGCGCACATGGAGGTCATATGATGAGCATCGTTGTGACAGGTAAAATATAGGTTTTGTTTATCTCTGATGAGCCATGCAGAAAAGGAGCCCTTCGGGCACCTTTTGCACACGGGGTGGGGAGAATATGTTTTTTGTTTTTTTTTTTAAATTTTTTCTTACCGTACGCGTACGGTAAGCGTAATCGGCGAAATTTTCGAAAAAATTAAAATTGCCTTTTTTCACTTGGGGGATCGTTGGGGACTCCCTCGACATGGCTAGGTGCTTGGGAGCTGTGTAAACAGCCCCTTTACATGATTTGCACTTTGTTTTTCAACCCCCTGTCAGAGTGCGAGAGAGAAAATGGCGGCCGCCGCTTCCTGGTTTCGACCGATTCGAATGTTTACTAAGATCTAAGGGCCAATCAGAATCGCGCTCGCGCACGCCACCGTACGCGTACGGTAAGCGCACCGTAAGCTGGCTCAGATATATATGTTGATTTAAAGGCTATTTTCTCAGAATCTACTGAACAGATTTACACCAAACCTACAAAAGGCACTTCCTTGACCTGAGGACTACCTCTCTGCCAAATTTCAAGTAATTCTGTTCAGCCGTTCGGGCTGTAGCTGTGTCTAAAGGTCCTATGGAAAAATGCATGGGAAAAACGCGTTTTGGGACCCCCCTTTTATCTCAGCCCCCGCTTGACGAATCCCCCCGAGACTTTCAGGGTAGGAGCGGAGCGTAGCGCCCCACCTATTTTGAAAAATTCGCGAGGATTCGTCAACCGGCGCCAAAGTTATTCAAAATAGAATGTTGCGGATTTCCTATGGAAACGTGGTCCTAACTATAACTACCTACTGGCGACCGCCAGTAGGTAATATATATGTGTATATATATATATATATATATATATATATATATATATTCTTGCTCCAAGTTGCCCACCGTTGAACCAGCACTCGCACACAGATGGAAAGGTGGCAAACCTTTATTTTACAGGGTATGAGCAGTCCACTGCAGGCCGCTTCAATCAAACAGTCAAATGTGCGGTTTAGCCTGACGCGTTTCAAAATTGACTTTCTTCCTCAGAGGCCGCCGCTCAGCTGAATACGTGCACCTGGTCCCGCTCTCATAGTGTCAATACCACGCCCCCTGATGGGCCTGCCCAATGACAGAAGGTACCATGGGAACTGTAGTCCAGGTAAATTTCCTTTCCCAAATGATGGCACTAATTTCTGTTTTTCATTCAAAGCCCTCAGATGGGCCACCGCCTGCAGTGACCACTCTCAATCCCACATCGATGTCCCGATACGCGGCTCAATGTATTGAAGCCGCACGGCCCCCTAAATCCTGGGGTGGTGCCAGGTTCGGCGACTGGACGGTCGCCAAATATTCTTGCTCCAAGTTGCCCACCGTTGAACCAGCACTCGCACACAGATGGAAAGGTGGCAAACCTTTATTTTACAGGGTATGAGCAGTCCACTGCAGGCCGCTTCAATCAAACAGTCAAATGTGCGGTTTAGCCTGACGCGTTTCAAAATTGACTTTCTTCCTCAGAGGCCGCCGCTCAGCTGAATACGTGCACCTGGTCCCGCTCTCATAGTGTCAATACCACGCCCCCTGATGGGCCTGCCCAATGACAGAAGGTACCATGGGAACTGTAGTCCAGGTAAATTTCCTTTCCCAAATGATGGCACTAATTTCTGTTTTTCATTCAAAGCCCTCAGATGGGCCACCGCCTGCAGTGACCACTCTCAATCCCACATCGATGTCCCGATACGCGGCTCAATGTATTGAAGCCGCACGGCTCCCTAAATCCTGGGGTGGTGCCAGGTTCGGCGACTGGACGGTCGCCAAATATTCTTGCTCCAAGTTGCCCACCGTTGAACCAGCACTCGCACACAGATGGAAAGGTGGCAAACCTTTATTTTACAGGGTATGAGCAGTCCACTGCAGGCCGCTTCAATCAAACAGTCAAATGTGCGGTTTAGCCTGACGCGTTTCAAAATTGACTTTCTTCCTCAGAGGCCGCCGCTCAGCTGAATACGTGCACCTGGTCCCGCTCTCATAGTGTCAATACCACGCCCCCTGATGGGCCTGCCCAATGACAGAAGGTACCATGGGAACTGCAGTCCAGGTAAATTTCCTTTCCCAAATGATGGCACTAATTTCTGTTTTTCATTCAAAGCCCTCAGATGGGCCACCGCCTGCAGTGACCACTCTCAATCCCACATCGATGTCCCGATACGCGGCTCAATGTATTGAAGCCGCACGGCCCCCTAAATCCTGGGGTGGTGCCAGGTTCGGCGACTGGATGGTTGCCAAATATTCTTGCTCCAAGTTGCCCACCATTGAACCAGCACTCGCACACAGATGGAAAGGTGGCAAACCTTTATTTTACAGGGTATGAGCAGTCCACTGCAGGCCGCTTCAATCAAACAGTCAAATGTGCGGTTTAGCCTGACGCGTTTCAAAATTGACTTTCTTCCTCAGAGGCCGCCGCTCAGCTGAATACGTGCACCTGGTCCCGCTCTCATAGTGTCAATACCACGCCCCCTGATGGGCCTGCCCAATGACAGAAGGTACCATGGGAACTGTAGTCCAGGTAAATTTCCTTTCCCAAATGATGGCACTAATTTCTGTTTTTCATTCAAAGCCCTCAGATGGGCCACCGCCTGCAGTGACCACTCTCAATCCCACATCGATGTCCCGATACGCGGCTCAATGTATTGAAGCCGCACGGCCCCCTAAATCCTGGGGTGGTGCCAGGTTCGGCGACTGGATGGTCGCCAAATATTCTTGCTCCAAGTTGCCCACCGTTGAACCAGCACTCGCACACAGATGGAAAGGTGGCAAACCTTTATTTTACAGGGTATGAGCAGTCCACTGCAGGCCGCTTCAATCAAACAGTCAAATGTGCGGTTTAGCCTGACGCGTTTCAAAATTGACTTTCTTGCTCAGAGGCCGCCGCTCAGCTGAATACGTGCACCTGGTCCCGCTCTCATAGTGTCAATACCACGCCGTATGGCTTCAATACATTGAGCCGCGTATCGGGACATCGATGTGGGATTGAGAGTGGTCACTGCAGGCGGTGGCCCATCTGAGGGCTTTGAATGAAAAACAGAAATTAGTGCCATCATTTGGGAAAGGAAATTTACCTGGACTACAGTTCCCATGGTACCTTCTGTCATTGGGCAGGCCCATCAGGGGGCGTGGTATTGACACTATGAGAGCGGGACCAGGTGCACGTATTCAGCTGAGCGGCGGCCTCTGAGGAAGAAAGTCAATTTTGAAACGCGTCAGGCTAAACCGCACATTTGACTGTTTGATTGAAGCGGCCTGCAGTGGACTGCTCATACCCTGTAAAATAAAGGTTTGGCACCTTTCCATCTGTGTGCGAGTGCTGGTTCAACGGTGGGCAACTTGGAGCAAGAATATTCGGCGACCGTCCAGTCGCCGAACCTGGCACCACCCCAGGATTTAGGGGGCCGTGCGGCTTCAATACATTGAGCCGCGTATCGGGACATCGATGTGGGATTGAGAGTGGTCACTGCCCATCTGAGGGCTTTGAATGAAAAACAGAAATTAGTGCCATCATTTGGGAAAGGAAATTTACCTGGACTACAGTTCCCATGGTACCTTCTGTCATTGGGCAGGCCCATCAGGGGGCGTGGTATTGACACTATGAGAGCGGGACCAGGTGCACGTATTCAGCTGAGCGGCGGCATCTGAGGAAGAAAGTCAATTTTGAAACGCGTCAGGCTAAACCGCACATTTGACTGTTTGATTGAAGCGGCCTGCAGTGGACTGCTCATACCCTGTAAAATAAAGGTTTGCCACCTTTCCATCTGTGTGCGAGTGCTGGTTCAACGGTGGGCAACTTGGAGCAAGAATATTTGGCGACCGTCCAGTCGCCGAACCTGGCACCACCCCAGGATTTAGGGGGCCGTGCGGCTTCAATACATTGAGCCGCGTATCGGGACATCGATGTGGGATTGAGAGTGGTCACTGCAGGCGGTGGCCCATCTGAGGGCTTTGAATGAAAAACAGAAATTAGTGCCATCATTTGGGAAAGGAAATTTACCTGGACTGCAGTTCCCATGGTACCTTCTGTCATTGGGCAGGCCCATCAGGGGGCGTGGTATTGACACTATGAGAGCGGGACCAGGTGCACGTATTCAGCTGAGCGGCGGCCTCTGAGGAAGAAAGTCAATTTTGAAACGCGTCAGGCTAAACCGCACATTTGACTGTTTGATTGAAGCGGCCTGCAGTGGACTGCTCATACCCTGTAAAATAAAGGTTTGCCACCTTTCCATCTGTGTGCGAGTGCTGGTTCAACGGTGGGCAACTTGGAGCAAGAATATATATATATATATATATATATATATATATATATATATATATATATATATATATATATATATATATATATATATATATATATATATATATATACAAATCCTTCAAAAGAAGAAGTTCAGGGTCGCACTCCGCAGAAGTTTGTGATATAAAATCTTTTTATTTCATTTCTTTGCCCATTTGTGATCATAGAAAATCCACAAAATCAACGCGTTTCGGTCTTGACCCAAGACCTTGATCACGATAATGTTCCCCCACTTAACTCTCAACATATAACGGTTCTTACAGAGCCTACGGCACTTCTTGTCATGTGATAGGAGGAGCATTATGGGATTTGTAGTTCTCAAAATTCAATTAAAACACATTGAAACAAATCATCGATAAAGAATGAATACATAGTTTACACAAGTACCAATACTGTTTGAAAAAATACAAATCATCATTAAACTAGTTGTGTCAAGTTCCAAACATTTTTTGGTGCCCATCATTGAATTCAATAATAGTTTTTTTCATCCTGTTCTGTTTCCATTATTACAAAAATAGTCCAGAAATCTAGTGCATTTATCTGCATCTGTATGCCAAACCTTCATTATTTGTTCTACTGATTATTTTGTTTATACTTTTTAAAAGGTTTCATATTTATGATTCCTGCACCTGTTTATTAAGTCCCCTCCAGTGGGGTGTCTTGGTCTTACGTATGGATCTCTCCCATCTGCCATTAATGCATTTACAGATTAGCACCAATACAATAATACGGGAAAGACAAGAAAGAAACGAAAAAATGTCAAAAATATACATATATATATATATATTTTTTACTGCTCCCTTCGCACCTCGTTTTCCGAGTCACTCACGGTCGGGTGCTGTAAATGCGGCGGTGCCAGCCGCATAACATTATCGCTCCAGAATTCTCTAATCGTAAAGAATTAAGCACTCACGGGTAGCGTGTCAACGAGATTTATTCCCAGAACAGACGAGTTTCGGCGATCTGCCTTCCTCGGTGTTCACAGCACACCGTAAAGCGCCATTATTTGAATCTTTCAATGCATCATGGATTTTAACATAGAAAGAGGACAGCGTAAAGTGCACAGATAATACAGCGCCATTTTGAAATGTGTTCAAAATCAAGTATATGAATAAATAAACATATACACATGCATACTGAGTACATGCAAATTAATCCAAATTGCAGAATCGTCAAAATGATCAAACATAATGAAGGCATATTGTCTCAAGTACCAGCACATCAATATTTTGAACAACAATTTTGCGTAAATGTAAATTCATAAAGCCGTGTATCGGCTTACGCTTTCTGGCATATGCTCTACTGCACAAAATCAAGCCGTGTATCGGCATTGCCATCGATCAAACCGTGAATCGGCTTTACTGCCCAACTGATTTTCTGCAAAAGCAGAAAAATAACTGAAAAAGGCAACGTTAAAAGCTCACCATAGTGGTCATTGCCCCACCACACCCCACACATATACAATGATGTTACTGTTACCATAATCAACTCTTTACTAGGATCCCAGGTGTACCGATAGTTCCTCATTACTGTTCAAGCCACGAGGGAATTTGGTTTGTAAGTCTATAATATAGCGTGATTCTAACCTGCGTAGCTTTTTAAGACGATCCCCTCCTCTGATGTTATCTGGAATATAGTCAAGGCCAAAAAACTGTAAAAAGTTTCTACTGTTGGGATGTTTGTCATCATAATGCCTTGCTACTGGATATGAGGCGTCATTCTTCAATATTGCTCTCCTGTGCTCTAAAATACGAATCTTTAATGCATGAATGGTACTGCCTATGTACAGCAGTCCACACGGACAGACAAGGCAATAAACTGCATAGGATGTACTACAGGTTAGAAACTTGAGGATAGGTTTTTTAAGATTCACATCAGGCACTGTGTAAGTCAAAACCCTCTTGCTATTTGAGCAGGCCTTGCACTTACCGCAGGGAAAGAAACCCTGCATATCTCTCAGAGTGCCCTGTATAGTAGGTTGTTTCACTAGATGACTACTGACTAGCCTATCCTTAAGTGATCTCGCCTTTTTGAAAGTTATCATGGGGTGATCTGGAATATCTTCCCCCATGATATTATCACTTTTGAGAATATGCCAATTTTTCTTTAACATTCATTTCAAAAAATTGGCTTCTGCAGAGTATGTGGTGATGATTCTGAACTTGGTTTCTGGGGAGTCAACTGACCTTGCATTTTTGCTGGTTCCACTCTTTTCCTCCAGTAACTGCTGTCTAGGGATCCCCCTGACCTTGGCTAGTGTCTTTTCCAAATGTGTCTTATCATAGCCCCTTATACAAAATCTGGAAATGCAGTCTTTTGCAGCAGCCTCGAAATCACAAGGTCTGGAGCTATTCCGTTTTAATCTCAGGAGCTCTCCATATGGTATGCTCTGGATTAATTTCGGCGGATGATTGCTGGTTGCGAAAAGAATGGAATTGCCCGCTGTACTTTTGCGGTAAAGAGCAGTTTCCAGCTTGCCTGAGGAAACAAACACTTTCAGGTCCAGATAGTCCACTGCCACTGGACTTACTGTACCCGTAAAATGTAAGTTGAGATCATTGTTGTTCAAAATTTCTATATAATCTCTAGCCGATTCTACTGTGCCATCCCAGACAATAAACAGGTCATCGATGTATCGATACCATGCTTTGACCTCACCCTTGATGTTTCCTCTCTCATAGGTTCTGGGCACCTGCTCCTCCCACCAGCCTACAAACAAGTTGGCATAGCTGGGGGCGAAACAGGTGCCCATCGCCGTACCTGAGACCTGTTTGAAAAATTGATCCCCAAAAACAAAAATATTGTTCGAGAGGCAGAAGTTTGTAAATTCTATCAGCATAGAATTATGTGCTGCGAATCTCAATGATCTTTTGTTAAGGAAAAATTGGACAGCTTTTATACCATCTTCATGTTGTATACATGTGTATAAACTGGTAATGTCCAATACCATGAGTTTATAATTAGCATCCCAAATTAGAGTATTAAGTTTGCTCAGGAAGTCTTTAGTGTCTTTCACATAAGAATCAAGATGAGACACAAATGAAAACAGAAAATAGTCAATAAACATGGACATGTGCTCTGTTAGACTTCCTTGGGAAGACACAATAGGTCTACCTGGTGGTTTCACATTGTCTTTGTGAATTTTTGGTATGTGATAAAAGGTTGCCACCACAGGAGTTGTATTTCTTAAAAATAAATATTCATCGGTCTCCAACATCTGTCCATCATACCATTTTCTGATCAAGGTCTCATAACTCTTCACACTTTCTTGATAGATTTCCCGAGTAGATTTTACATAGTTTTTGCTGTCTGACAGCTGTCTCAAGGCTTCACTGCAGTAGTAGTCTCTGGTTTGCAACACTATGTTTCCGCCTTTATCGGAAGGCTTTATAATGATAGATGTGTCCTGTAATAGACCATCGAGAGCTCTCTTCTCCTCTTTGGTCAAGTTATCACTATGCTTGCGCCTTCGAGTGTTACATCTGAATTTTAACAGGTCCTTAACCATTGTATCCGAAAATACGTCTATGGCATCAAACGGTAACTGCGGTACAAAAGTTGATTTTGATTTAAAAGGACTTACTTCTGATTGTTGTTCGATACCCACAGCTACTGCTCTTTGCGCCATATCTCCAGTGATGCCTGATTGGGTGGGTGCCCCTGTATTAAGATTCTGCAGAAGTTCAACTCCTGGTAGGTCATTGCAGGTAAGTGTATCAGTTATCGTGATTCTTTCTCCCGCCATGATAGTTCTTATTGATACTGGTCTTGTCTTGAAATATTTGTGTAGCTTCAGTTTCCGTACAAAATTATACAGGTCAATCCTCGTCTGAGTAAACTCCAGTTTACTAGTGGGGCAGAACGTTAGCCCTAAAGTTAGTACCTTAATTTCATGGTCTGTTAATACTTTCGGAGTCAGATTGACAATGGTTAGGTTGGTCTCTTTTACTGGCGTTTCTGATTCCTCTTCTTGCGTGACATCCATGTAGGTTTGCCTCTGCCTCTTCCGGCCCCACCCTGATCGGCGTGTTCTCCGGACTGATACTCGGGTGGTTTGTTTTTGCCGCCCCGCAGCCATGATTGCCTTATGATCTGGAACTCGTCGTGAAAAGGAGTCGCCCTAGAAACCCCTTCCAATACTTGTATGTTCCGTTCATCACCTGATTCATTTTCGGTTAAGTCGGATTCTGAAGTTTCCACTCGTATATTTACTGTTGGTGTTGTCCTTTGTGTTAGTTCTCTCCTGGGGCCATCGAATTTTCGTGCAAACGTGAGCACTCTACCTTGTAGATAATCTTTTTCGTCCCGTTCAAATTTCTCTTGTTTTCTGGACTTGATTTTATTCTCATATTTAAGCAGACGTGCTTTCATTTGTCCCATTAGCTCATCCACTTTGTTTTTATCCTCTTCTTTCGCCAGAAGTTCCTCTAGATCCTTAATCTCCGATAGGGCCTTCTCTCGGTCACTCCAGGCGTACTTTACCAAGATTTCTAATGTGCCCTGGCAATATCGCGCCGTATGTTCTGCCCATTCAGTGAGCAGATTAGGATCTGGGTTTTCATATGACGGGACTGTGTAGACTCTGAGGCCCCTGGGAACTCTGTTTATATCCACATAACTCTGCAGGGAGGTGGCCTCCCACCACTTCCTTGTTTCTCGCTCGTACCAACGTTCTAGTTTGACCAAGGTAATGTGTAGACTACTGGTAGGAGGCGATGATGCCCCAGTGGCAGCTTTTCCATTGCCTTCCTTCGTTTTAAACATATCCTTCGCCGCTTCACGGCGTGCCGTTTCACTGAACATAACGATGCTGCTTAGTTCGGTGATTTTCTCCTGGGAATGTACCCGTGACACACGACCCTCGACCTGCCGCTAATTCCGAAATAACAACTATAATTGCGTTGTCGGACCAGTTCGAACGGTCACAGCCTCGATAACTTCTCTCTCCACCCATATATATATATATATATATATATTCACAGAAAAAACCATAGGTTTCAGGCACGTTATAGTTAGGAATTAGCATTTAAAAAACCTCAGAAATTCACTGAAAAAACCATAGGTTTCAGGGGTGTTATAGTTAGCTGGACTTTTCACTTGTACAAAACCATTGAAATTCCCCCGTTATAGTTAGTTCAGCTAACTATAACTCGCGCGCCCGCAATGCACTGCTGATGACGTCACATATTACATCACTCATGACATGGTCAGTGACATCACTCATGACATCACTGATGACATCTCAAATGACATCACTGATGACATCACTGATGACATCATCCAGTGAATGTGTGTTTTTCTGAAAATTAAATATGTTTTATATATGTATATCTCAAGGTCGATGGAAGAATAAATGGGTATATAAGTGTCTAAATGGATGATTTGTTTTTGAAAAATTGATTGTGTAACTGACTGATTAAGTGTATCATAGTGAATACATGGCTTAGTGAGTAATGTTTAAATATGTAAATATCTGTATCAGTCTCTCACTGTGTATAAGTGGCTGCATGGGTTGGTGAGTAGCTACATGGGTGTCTATATAGGTTATTAGTTGGTTTTTTGAGTATCAGTCTGAGTGTCTGCATGGTTCGGTGGGGGGTATTACGTAGTGCATAGGTGCATGAATGAGTGACTCACTGTTTGTATGTGTTGAACACAGCATGTGTGCAGGACTGTATGGGTGGATGAGTGTGTGTATGGGTGTGTTAGTGAGTGAATGACTGTCTCAATAGTGTCTTTATGAGTAACTACATATGTTTTAAACTAGTATATGTGACTATTGGTGTATATATGTGAGTATATGTGAGAGTGAGAGATTGAAAGAGTTCCTGTATGAATAAGTATGTGTTTCTATAAGTGATTGTTTAAAAGACTAAGTATGTGTAAGTTTCCGTAGAAGTAAGTGTGGTGGTGTGTGTATAACTGTATATGCAAGTAAATGTATGTTTGATTCTTTATTAGCATGAGTGACTATGTGTGTGAGTAACTCTATGGATGAGTGGCATTGTGTAACAGGATGTATAGGTGCATGAGTACATATGATGAGTGAGTACATGTATGAGTGACTGTATAGGACTGTTGGTGAATGAGTGGATGTGTATGTGGATCTTAGAATTACTGAAGAGGTTGTTGTAACTGGTATTGGTATGTCCATTGTTTTGAAAATTTTAGTCTCTATTTTTGAATGTGTGTATCAAAGGTTATATTAGGGTGAGAGGAGGTCTGCCACTCTATCACAAGGATGATGTCATCAGTGATGTCATCAGTGATGTCATTTGAGATGTCATCAGTGATGTCATGAGTGATGTCACTGACCATGTCATGAGTGATGTAATATGTGACGTCATCAGCAGTGCATTGCGGGCGCGCGAGTTATAGTTAGCTGAACTAACTATAACGGGGGAATTTCAATGGTTTTGTACAAGTGAAAAGTCCAGCTAACTATAACACCCCTGAAACCTATGGTTTTTTCAGTGAATTTCTGAGGTTTTTTAAATGCTAATTCCTAACTATAACGTGCCTGAAACCTATGGTTTTTTCTGTGAATTTCAAAGGTTTTTTAAATGCTAATTTCTAACTATGCCTACAGAGATAGGACATGTGAAGAAAGAAGAAAAATGCACAGAAAGAAACAAAAGAAGTGCAGAAAGGACCAACAGAAGTCCTCAAATACGAAGATAAGTGCAGGAAGAAGGATAACGTGCAGAAAGAACAAAAAGAAGAGCAGAAAGAAGCCTTGTTGCAAAATCATCCTGTACCCTCAACTTTTTCAGACGGATACTGGTGGTAACTGAGTCTGACTAGCCAGTCCTAGAGCCAGTGCTATGTTAAAAGACACTTAGAATACAGTGAAAACACCTACATACACTAGGGAACATTATGCGTTGGGGTCCCCCTGTGATTAGCATGACCTCCTCTGTAAGCCCCTAGTACATAATAGGGCATGGGGATTAAAACTACCTCTTAAAACAGGCCACAGGGCGTTTTTGCACACGTTAACTCAGGCCCCGTCCCCTCCCTTCACCACTGTGTAAACACGCCCTGTGTCCATTTTTAGTTGGGAGATTAAGTTCATTTGAATCCTGAGGGTCCCTAGGGTCCAACTAGCCCACTAGGTACCTCCAGTAAATGCCACAGAGCTGTGTTGCAGAGAGGTGTAAAAAGTGGCACGGCCTGGACCACCTCCTTGCAATGCAGCTCAGTGGCGCTTACTGGAAGCACTTGGTGGGCTAGTTAGCCCCCAGGGGCCCTCAGTATTGAAGGGAAATTATATCCCCAATTTAAAACGTGCCATAGTGCGTGTTTGCACACGTCACCTCAGGCCCCGTCCCCTCCCTTCACCACTGTGTAAACGCGCCCTGTGGCTGTTCTAAGTTGAGAGATTAAGTCCCCTTGAATCCTAAGGGTCCCTAGGGTCAAACTAGACCACTAGGTACCTCCAGTAAGCGCCACAGAGCTGCGTTGCAGAGAGGTGTAAAAAAGGGCTTGGCCTCAGAACACCTGTCTGCAGCGCAGCTCCCTGGCGCATACTGGAGATGCCTGTTGGGGGCGCGTTTGCAGAGTGCTGCACGGAGGGGGCATGGCCTCCGGCACGATGCCAGTCTTTTATTTATTTTAATTTTTTAAGAAGGGGGGCTGTGTGGTTCCCCTTCTTATTCTAATTTATTGGCCCTGATGACCCCATCCCCCAGGGCCTGTCTCCTAATTATATTTTTTTGACCCCAATCCCTAGGGCCGACCACTGTTTTTTATTATTTTAAAAAAATATTTATTTATAGACACACCTAGGACATGCTGGACAAACCGTACGTACCTATCACCATGACGATTTGCGGGATATTCATTAAAAGGCGACTATGCATGCAATGAATCCACGTGGAATGTATTTACACTACTAGTGAAGCTCTGACATGTCTGATGCCCTACCGTGCCTAATCCCGGTAGACACCCTTGTCGTTTATTTATACAAACATGGGTAGCTATTGACGGGCACATTTAATACACATGCACACCAAGCCATTCAAAGGGGATTCGACAAAAATTCGACCAAAACTATGCAAGAAACCCCCCTCACGGTTAATAAAACACACATCCACTGCCGGATGTGTAATACTTTTTATTTTACTCTCTGGAAAGGGGACGAACATCACTTGAGAGTCACAGCGCGCTCCTGACAGAGCCCAATGCTGTGTTACACCCACCATTGCCTGCCGAGTGCCACACACCTCTGTGTTGTATTCCACTAGCTAGTGCATATGCTATGACACTCTCTAGCCCATGTGCACTGTAACACCACCCCGTGAATATGTCATGCCACACTTGTCTTCGCACGGGTTATATTGCCCCATCTAACGTGCCTTCCTCGATGCCTATGTTATAACGCACAGTGCTATGCCATACATATTACAATCTGCGATCCATATCTGTGTCACAGTGCATATGCAACGTTACACTCCCCAGCACATATTTTATATTACAACTTTAGAGACTAGTTAGGTTACACAACACTGCCCTGTGCATATTACACTCCAAGGCGCATATTGCATAGCACGCGCTAGTGCCTGTGCTATCTCGCGCTCTCCAATGAATCTGTCATTGCGCACAATGTATTGCATATTATATTTCACGCCCGGTTCATCTTATATCACACTTTTTGGTGCATAGTTTATACCATACACTATATCTAGTTTTCATTTTCAATCGTGCTCTCAGGACTATGTTCTATATAACACTGTGTTCACCTACCCTTTTCACGGGCATTACATTTTGCGATAGGGGGTGGAGGGTCAGGGGGTGTTTCTGCCAAGTGAGCCCGGAGTCACAGTCACAAACGTCCTCTTCTTCCTGAATAAAAGTGAGATTATGCTGCATACTTGTTCATATTTTAAGTAGTTCGCACAGACTCAATGTTTTAAAAACAATAAAGTTCCTAATACCCGCCTTCTCTGAACAGTTAGCTTGCTGCCCCATCCCCCTCCTCCCTATCCTCTGTTGTGTGAATCCATGGAATAGCCTCCTCCCTCCTTCCATGCATGGTCTGATGTGCTGCCACTGCCCTCAATTTAGTATGATGTACCAGTCCACTCCTCCTGCCCTCCATTGCCCAATTCTATGCCCCATCATTGACCTCCTGCTTAAACTCTGTGCTTAGCTTGCTGCCCCTATTCTCCTTCCCCCTGCCCTCCGATGTCTTTGTGCATGCCCCTGCTCCATCCTTTTTGCCCACCATGTCCCATGGACCTGCCACTCCTATCTACTCTGAGTGTTCTGTTGAGCTGCCACTCCCCTCCCACCTGCCTAGCATTGTCAGATGACTGTAACCTGTCCCTGCCACCTCCACCCTGCCTGTCCACATGCCATGCCCCTATCCTCTTCCTCCTGTCCTACATGGTCCATTGTACTGCCACACCCTTCTGCCCTCCCTGGTCTGTTGTGCTGCAACTGCTCCTCCTGCCTGCCCCGTGTGGTCTGTTGTGAGGTCCCTTCCCCTGAACTTTCTTGTCTGTGCACAGGTCCTGACCCTCCCTTCTATCCTCCATCGTCCTTTGTGCATGCCCCTGCACCCTCCTTCTTGCCCATCATAGCCATTGGTCTTCTGTGCTGCCATGGCCCCTCCCACCTTCCCTGTGTGGTCAGTTAGCTGCCCCTGACCCCCTCCCACCTTCCCTCCATGGTCTGTGTGTATGCCATCACAGTCTCACTGTTGCTCTTCATGGTGTGTCTTGCTTCTAGTGCCCATCCTGCCTGACCTCCATGGCTATCTTGCTGCTCCTGCCCTGCCCCCTTGCCCCCAGCCCTCTGTTTACATGTGAAGACCCCTACTCCCTCCCTCCTGGCTTGTCTGTTCCATTGTAATGCCCCTGATCCGTCCCTACTGCCCTTTATGGTCTGTAATGCTGCAGCTTTCTCTCCTGTCTGTCCATTATGGTCAGCTAGCTACCATTGCCTCTTGCCCCTCTGTTCTCTGTTGTCCATGTGCATGGTCCTGTCCCCTCCCTCTTGCTTTCTATGGATTGTTGTGCTGCACTCCCGTCCTGCATGCCCTGTGTGGTGTATTGTGCTGCTGCAAACCCTGATGCCTGCCCTGCAGGGTCAGTTTGGTGCACCTCTCCATGTCCCTCTTGTCCTCTGTTATCCAAGTCCATGTCCCTATCCCATTTCCTTCCATGATCCAATGTACCATACTTGCGAACATTTTGAAATTGGTAAGAGGGAGATTTTGAAAAAAAACTGGGGTATTGATTTTCCCCTTTGAGTTACATTGAAAAAGAGGATATTGTAGACAGGAGATAGATCAAATAAAGCCCATTTGAGCTTAAAAACATTGGACGTTTCCTGGCTGAATCAGGTCTGTTGGCATGTATGGTTGTACTACCATTGCCTCTTCCTTCTGCCCACAATGGTCTATTACATTGCCACAGCCTTGAAGGAGGGTAGATTTTGTATCACAGGGGCCCCCTGGCCCGTTCTGTCCACACCTGAAGTATGAGACCCTTGTCCTTGCCCTGCCAGCCGCATTTGTAGGCCGTATTAAATTGACCAGCGGGTCCTGTGTTGCTATATAATTATCCTGAGACATCCTTACCACTCAGCCAGCATAAAACCCCTGTGTAGGCCCTTCTGTTCAATATGTAGGCCTCTTTGTTAAATTGACCATAGCTCTGCAATTTTAGTGTATAGCAGTCTGAAGGCAGGTCTGCGAGGCCTTCTGCTCCAAACTAGTAGCCCCCACCCTACCCGAGTGCTCCGTGCTCGGTATCAAAGTTCAACATCCCACTGAAGCTGTCGACATACAGTAGGCTGCATCCTGGACTGGTACTTGCTTCCTGGGCAGGTTTCCCGCTTTTAAGGAAGTGGCAACCGCAGAGCGTCAAGTTAGGAGAACTGAGGAGATTTTGTACATGAATATATTGAATTCCCGTACAATACCCATTATTTTCTGCTTGCTCTATGGAACTTACGATAAGCGATTGGCCTGAGAGACTGACCTTTTCACCCAGTCCATTGTCAGCATTAAGTGGGTAAATGACGAAATGTCTGGTAAAATCTGCAGACGAAGCTTTTGGGTAGCATACGTAGGTAGATGTAGCGTGCAAAGGAGCCCACAAAATGATATAAAAAGGGAGCACCCACAGATATCGACGGACTACCTCGCCGTCTGTATGTAGGTTAACAGGCTGTGCAGGTTTTCCCCAAGAGCTGGGAGCTCTTGTCTTCCTTTGCTTAAAATGTCTTGCTCTGCTTTGCTTGAAGTATCTTATTCTATTTTACCTATATGAAATGTCATGTTATGTTTAACCATTGTTCTCTTTACTTTTGCATTTAAAAGATTTTGTATTGTAATTGCAGGAATGCTTGCTCTAAGAGTAAACGTGAGTGTTCCTAGGTAACATTTTCCTTGGTGTAACTTGTTTCTCATGATGCATTTATAGATGTGTTTTCTCTCTCTCTCTGTCAGTACATTAATTGAGATACAGAGAATATCATGACAGCTGTATGATTATCTGGATTCTGTATTTTGTACTTTATGTCTCTATTCTGCGGTTTCTTTGAAGTTGTATCTTCTCATTAAACTGCCATTGTATTCTGCCATCAATTCCATGTCTCATATGTCTGTTTTCTTCATTTTTGGAGCAAGCGTTCCTAGGCACCCCGGCTCAAATTAAGGTGCCCCTTTTGTCCCTGACTCACTCTCCTGCTCAGTTCTGTGGTGGCTCCCGGGGCTCTGGGGACCGCCTCTAGCTTCCTTGACCCGTAATAGATCTTCCCTCCAACAGCCTCTCTTGCAAGTCCTGTATTGTTGGTTTGTTGCCCCTGCCCCCCTTTCCACTGCCCTCCATAGTCTGTTGTGCTTCCACGGCCCTTCCTGCCTGCTCAGTGTGGTTAAATTGTTGCCTTTGCACTCTCCTACCTGCCTTCAATTTTCAGAGTCCGTGCCCCTGGCCTTTGCCTCTCAACAGTATCCCAATGAACAACTAGATTGCTAACATTCTATATTTATTACAAAAGTGTGGAACGCCTGACATCATCTTGATGTAATCAAAACTGTAATACCTAGAGCATTTCCTTTAGAAATTACATATATGAGAGGGTCTTATTGGCATCAAAATTATGGTTAGTGCTCTAAAAGACTAAAATAAGGACATTTTGTCTGAGTTTTCAAATAGCGACAAAGCACTTTTAAATTATTTTTTATCTTTATGTTTTTTTATCCAGTTGACCACTTGATTAAATGTTGCACTTAGGGGAGAGGATTTGGTGTTACTTCCAGAACTGCAGACTTTGCAACTGGGGAACCAGGTTGAAGTTTCTGCTTCAGCTCGACATTCTGTGATTCTGGTCAAATCACTTAGTCTCCCCATGTCTACAACCAAAATGAATATGTGCTTGTGTGATGTAACCAATGCTCATGTAAAGCACTCCAATACCTGACAAGTCTGCACTATATAACACTGCAAAAACACTAAATAATAAGTGTTTTGCACACTTCTGTCATTGGGCTATATTTGGGCTACATCTGGGTGATTTTGGGCTACATTTGGGCTCTTTTAGCTCCGGTGGCCATCTTGGGAGATTTATTTGTTATGAAGTTTCCTAATTTCCTCATGTACTGCAGTCTCCTCAGTAGGAAATGCTTTCAGTTTTTTACGTTGATTCCATCATGAAGGTATTCAGATATGTCACACATTTGCCATAAATTCTGAATGTTAGCACTCTAGTTGCTCATTAGATCACTGTAGTAAAACTACTGTTCACCATGGAAGTCTGCTCCTGGTATTAAAAGTGCATGTTTCAGTCTGCATGTCAGAATTTTTTAATGAAATAGAAGAGGATTTGAGAAGTCACTCAAAATGTGCTCTCATTTTCTTTCTTCAGCATTAATGATAATTTCTATGGCAAAATGAACCCCCTCATTGTGTTCCTTTTTAAATTAAATGTTTTAAGTGTTACCAGTTTATTCCAATCAAGATGGCTTCAGGTGTGCCATACTTTTGTCATAATGAAGACAGTAAGCGCTCTAGTTGTTTTTAAGAACATTCTGGGACATTCTGTCATTGGGCTATACTTGGGCTACATCTGGGTGATATTTGGGCTACATTTGGGCTCTTTTGTCTCTGGTGGCCATCTTGGGAGACTTATTTGTTATGAAGTTTCCTAATTTCCTCATTTACTGCAGTCTCCTCAGTAGGAAATACTTTCAGTTTTTTACTTTGATTCCATCAAGAAGGCATTCAGATGTGTCACACATTTGCCATAAATTCAGAATGTTAGCACTCGTTTTGCTCATTAGATCACTGTAGTAAAGCTACTGCTCACCAGGGAAAACTGCTGCTGGTATTGAAAGTTCATGTTTCAGTCTGCATGTCAGAATTTTTTAATGAAATAGAAGAGGATTTGAGAAGTCACTCAAAATGTGCCCTAATTTTTCTTTCTGCAGCACTAATCATACTTTTTATGGAAAAATGAACCCCCTCATTTTGTTCCTTTTGAAATTAAATGTTTTAAGAGTTACCACTTTATTCCAAGCAAGATGGCTTCAGGTGTGCCATAAATTTATCATAGGTAGGACTGTTAGCGCTCTAGTAGTTCTTTGGAACACTCTGGGAAGCTGCAGTAGAACACAAAAGAATCAACTGACAGTCTCTGCCCTTGTTGGATGTACATGTTTTACTGAGAATGTCAGACTTCATTCTCACATGACTGAGAAAGATAATGTGAATTTACAGAAAATAAGCTCTCAGTTTAGCTTATAGATCACCTTCCAAACCTCTGTGGTAAAAGCATGAGAAAATATTTTTCTCTCAATCATGATATCCCAGCAGAAGGCTTTTTCACATGGTGAAATCACCTTAGAACATACCACAATTCCTAAAATGAGTATGGTACCATCAACAAATGATTTATAATGTAACTAAAGTCTTAAAACCTTCTATTAACTGCAATGCTTTTTAATGAGGTGCTATTATGTATATTGGTCCCAAGATGGCTGCCAACACTTCTTGGATGAAGTGCTGACAGCCAATCAGATCTCAGGATGAGATGTGTGGTTAGGCTCCGCCCACATATATATATGCTTTTAAATGCTATTTTCTCAGGAAATACTGAACAGATTTACACCAAACCTACAAAAGGCACTTCCTTGACCTGAGGACTACCTCTCTGCCAAATTTCAAGTAAATCTGTTCAGCCGTTCGGGCTGTAGCCCTGTCTAAAGGTCCTATGGAAAAATGCATGGGAAAAACGCGTTTTGGGACCCCCCTTTTATCTCAGCCCCCGCTTGACGAATCCCCCCGAGACTTTCAGGGTAGGAGCGGAGCGTAGCGCCCCACCTATTTTGAAAAATTCGCGAGGATTCGTCGACCGGCGCCAAAGTTATTCAAAATAGAATGTTGCGGATTTCCTATGGAAAAGGGGTCCTAACTATAACTACCTACTGGCGACCGCCAGTAGGTAATATATATATATATATATATATATATATATATATATATATATATATATATATATATATATATATATATATATTGATGGTAATCAAAGAGTCGAAACATAGCAGTCCAGTTACATAAAGTTTAAAGGGTTTTGAAAAAAGTTCTCTTCAGAGGTGGCTGTATAATTCCTCACTTTGATTAAGGCCATTAGGTGTTAATGTCCTGAGTTTGATGATGTAACGAGATTCTTTTTGGCGCAAGATTTTTTTCTCTGTTGACGCCTCTGATGTTCAATGGAATTGTTTCAATGCCATAAAATTTCAAGAGTTTCCAATTATTCGTGTGGGCTTGTTCCATGTGTTTTGCCATGGCATTTGTATTGTCCTTTTTTGTTATAGCTCGTGTATGTTCTAAAATACGCTTTTTAAGTTCACAAGTAGTGCTGCCCACGTATTTTAATTTGCATGGGCATTCAATAACATAA
This sequence comes from Triturus cristatus, assembly GCF_964204655.1. NCBI lineage: Eukaryota > Metazoa > Chordata > Amphibia > Caudata > Salamandridae > Triturus > Triturus cristatus. The sequence continues at coordinate 859,391,504 of NC_140581.1, read as the reverse complement.
ATTGTAAATTGACTTTTGCATGAGATAAGTTGTCTAATTTGCCAGTTTTTTCCATTTGCTAAGGTATCTCTTTTGTTGGTTTGGCAATTTCACACACCTTGCAATTCTGGCATTTGATAAAGCCATTGGTTTTTAGCCATTGTATGCTCTTTTTCCCTTTGTAATGACGTATAAACCTATTAGCTTGTCGCCCCTTACAAACCCCACATACCTTATTCAATGTGGCATGATTACAGACACAGTGGCGCAAGTACACCATGCATACAACTTGGAGGAGCTAGATGTTGTGCTTTTTAAACGGCAAAGCTTCCACAACACTGGAGCCAAAGGAACCACACCAAAGGGAGCCTGTAAGCTTCCTATTGAACAACACAAACACCAAGATGCTAAAGGTGACTGAACAATTGTTTACCGCTCTAACCTCAAGAGTTCTATTCCCAAACAAAACAGTGACTCTTCAGCTGACACCATTCTCATGTCAATCACTTCATCTGTTTGCTGTGACTAACGCACTGAAATGGCATAAACGTGAACCTCAAATTGACTTAATGCAGTCATAAGCCAACTTTATATCCAACATTGATTTAAAAATTGCCAACCATGATATAAAGATCAACACACTTAAACAAGAGAGGGATAGTTTCAGCTGCAACTGCTCCCCCATTGAAGACAAACTGTTCACCCTCCCGGAGATACTTTCGCTACTTGTGGAAAATTGAAAGATCACAAATTAGCACAAATCTAATCAAGGAACTACTACAGTTGCAACACAACTGCCTAACAATATGTACCCTGGCAAAGTAGGAGGGTTGAACTCTACCCCGGCCTCCAATAGTCAGTTATATAGATGAACTCCGTAGGCGTGTTGCTGTGTGAAGAGAACCATGTGCTACTAAGACTGATCAAATGGGGAAAAATCAGTTTATTCAGGTTCAATCAATGTAAGACATTCTTCAGCTGGCCTAAAAACCTGCTTGACCTCACTCAAGTATTAATTATGCTACCATCATGGGGCATTAGTATAGAATCCCTGTATCAACCCTTAAAAGGAAGATATAAAATCAATCGACCAAGCAAAATATACTTGGGTGTTTTAAAAAACCCATGGCATACGGCATGTTGGAAAGTAGGTTATTAGCAGTGCTAAATGTGCATCTACCATTCGCAATAAGGCCACTAACACAGTCTAGGGCTCAGAATAGGTCTCAGTAAATGAATCCCATTCTCAACCCTTGGTGGCTTGGCCACGAACAGGCAGGCTTAACTTAGGAGACCGGTATGTGAACCATTTAAAAACACCAATTTAGTACATAATTAAGACACAACACACAATACAAATCTCACACCACTTTATAAACATAGGAAATATTTTCATCTTTGAAAGTACACTAAAACAATCAAAATCCAATGTAGGGAACCAAAGCTATGGATTTTTTTAAAGATTTAGCACTTTATAGCACTTAGATACCTATAGCGCCACTTTGGGACATCTAGTCGCGCTTGGACGCGATGGAGCCCTGCTCGGGTATCCCTCACGGTAGGCCTCGGTCGAGAGTTTTCCTTCAGACTTAAAAACTTTCTGGAGCTTTTTCTGCTGGGGTTCCTCAAGGCTCTCCACCAGTCCAGGTTTGGGGAGGGTTTGCCAGCTTGCTTTCCAGGGAGCTCCTGGTCAAACTCTAGAAGTCAGACCTCCCGAGCTTTTCAGCGGGACAAACCAGCAGGCCAGGCCAGCTCGTGGTTGAACATGGGCGGCTTGGCTGTAGTGGTTGAGTTGGTCTTCTTATGGAGCTTTTTTCCAAAGTTGCTCTAAACTTCTGGAACTTTTTCCTGAAGTTCCTCTTGAGGGTCCATAGTGTCCAAAACACACTCTGAGGGTTAGGAATCTCCAAGATGGTCCTTGAAAGGTTGGAACCTCAATTCCCACAATGCTCCTGAACAACCTTTACAAATCCACTGGACACACTCCAGGCTGGGGATTCTTGATGGTGATGGTCCAGGTGAGCTCTGTTAACCTGCAGCTTGCAGGGAATCCACTTTTTATTCCTCTTGAAGACAGATATATCCAAAGGGCTGTAATTCCAGATAATGCAGCAGGCGCAGTCTGTCAGAATGCAGGGCCTTGTGGTGCAAGTCAAGTTTCCAGCTTGGCAAGCCTTCTTCTTTTCTTAGTTTCAAGTAGTAGATCTGAGAGGCTCAGCACCTCTCCCATATTTATTCAGTGTTCTCTGGGGTCAAGCAGGAGAGCACTCATGTCCAATGAGGTGCAGGACAACACCCCAGAGCATGACCACCTCCTCCAAAGTTTGGCATAATCTTCTCCCAGAAAGCACTATTCCTCCAAAATTCAGTATGGCTGAAATCCTATCAGAGGAGCAAGAACTAGTTAAACCAACCTCCAGTATGGCTCATTTCCATAGTTCTCCTTCCCCTATCATCTAAAAATTCCTGCCTTAAGCCTGCCATCTGGCTGGGTCAGAGGGGATGAGGGTTAATGCACCTGGCCTTCTCCGCCTGTCCTATTCCCCTTTGAACCCCCATGCTTTATGACTCCTCCCCCTGCTCTGGCATTCCTATGTAGCAGAGCTCTCTCCAAGAGATAGCCTCTCCGTGGGTGAGCCGCTTATCATTTCATCAAAGCGTCCTGGCTACTACTGTTAACTCTGACCAATCAGGGAAGAGGACGTGAATTTTGGATTACAGACAAGAAAGTGTTCTAACTTATTTTCTGTATGCTTTGGGACAAATTCAACAATAGCATATTTTTGGATTTATCAATACCATTCTCCTAAGTCCTTGATTGATATTTCCTTTGATTCCTAGCATTCATCATGCATTCATAAACTATTGCAATGTTAACCTATGTGGCAGCGGATCTACAATGGGGAAAATGAACTGTGCAATTTCTCCAACACCAGGGCATATAAAATATATCTTATAAGGACCCTGCTAATAGCTACATGACCCCCACCTCTCGAATATGCCCAATAGTGTAGATCCTCATTCCACAGTGCTCCTAGCACCAAAGTCTATTTTGGGGGACACTTTACTACAATGGAGAAACTGAAATGTGCCATTTCTCTATCCTGAGGGCATATAAAACATCTTTTATAAAGGCTCCCCTTAGAATGACATGACACCCCACCCCTGGGACACATAGAGAAGACCCTTAGGGTACCTAAACTTAAACAATATGGTACTTTATTACTTTTTAAGTGCGCCTACCACCAAAGTCGAGTTTAGGCACAATTTATATTTAAAAGCAGTGCTGCAACACAGGGATACTTTTAAAATGACCTCAGGCTCTTAGCAGTGCACACATGCAAGTGCAGAAAGGGCCGCTGGCCTCTAAATTGTCATGCCCTATTTTGTACTAGGGACTTAAAGGTAGTTTTAATCCCACTGCCATATTATGTACTAGGAACTTATAGGTTAGGTCATGCAAATTATAAGTGTACCCTAATACATAGCGTACCCTCATGTATGTGTTTGTTTTCAACAGCACTGTCCCTAGTGAAACAGCCCAGGGACAGTCAGTTACTACCAGTACAGTAAGCAAAATATGAGGGTGCACAGGACACACAGGATGACTTTGAAAAACAGCAGATATATAGGAAAGCAGTAGGGTATTAAGACGCGCAAAAATATGTAGCAAAAACAGTCAAACCAAAGTGCTCAAACAAAGGGTACGCGTTTAAAGAAATTCAATATCGCGAACTGATATGGGCAGCTAAAGCCAAATATTTAGAATCGGAATGGGCACACATTTACTCCCTCCTTAGGCCACACCAACAGGCAAAATTCTGGCAACAAGTTATAAATTAAACAATAATGCCCATATAGGAGGTAACTGAGTCACTATGGAAAAATGGATTGAACACGTTGAAGGCTTGTAAAACCGAATAAGAAAATGCGGACAAGATGATGGGACCCCGAAAAACAGCTGGAGTAACCCAAATAGGCCCTGTCAATAAAACACCTCAAGGGTTATGTAAATCCCCTTTGGCAACTTTGGGTGGAAGAGGAGAGAGTGGGAACTTGGTAAAAAATTAATAATATGTTCAAAAACTCAGCTGTCGTTAATGCTCTAAAAGCCATCAGAGAAAAGTGGGCACCAGGTCCTAACAGCTTGCCAGGCTCCGTATTTAAGGCTGACACAGACTACTGGGCTAATATTCTCACCCTGCTGTACCATCACTACTTCCAGTTCGCCCAGATTCCACACTCCTGGAGAGGAGCCATACTACATCCAATTCATTAAAAAGGTTCCAACACTGACCAATTTAACTATAGCCTAATACCCTTGTTAGATGTAGATGCTGATGTCTATCCCAAAATTGTATATCACAAATTAGAGGCATGGTCCACTGAGGAAAACATAATTCCATACGCGCTATGTAAAACAGTCCACGTTTTCCCTTTCGCCCCAGTCCACGTTTTCCCTTTCGCCGAGCAGTGAGAAGGAGGAAGGAGCAGGGAAACGCCGAAACTGCTACGGCCCCCGTACCCTCCGTCCAGCTTAATCTTGACTTTGTTACCGGGCTCCAGCACCAGGCTCCCTTATCGGGAGGGTAAACGGGGGGCAAACGGACCGCAGTTTGGCTCAGATTGGGCCGTAATTGAGCCTCAAACAACCGCAACAGGAGCTGCAGGAGCAGCAGGCAGAGGTCTGTTGAGTGCGTTCAGACCCCCGGTTCTCACCTGAACTCCCCGTTGGCCGGGTACTTTTAGCAAAGGCAGGGGCTACGGCATCTGTGGCAGTCAGGAGCCAGTGTTACAGAGGACAATTGAAGTGACTGCGCATACCTGCAATTGCCTTGCCTTCACAGGGACTACATTACTTCCTACGTTGTCCCACTTACTTTAATGCTGGGGAGTTTCTTTGTCTGTTTGGTGGTGTTCTTTTGCTGCTCGCCTACACCACGATCATCCTGCTAAGCACCCCTGGTGGAACAAGGGTCCCAGGGGCAACGCCATCACCGCCGCACCATCCACGCTGGTTTGTACATTCTGGGGTGGACTGCAAGCCCCAGAGTGCACCGCTGTCCCTGCCGTTCCCCGCAGCTGCTGCGAGTAAGGAAGAGACGCAGGACGCGCGCGGACGAAGCCCGGAACAAGGGCGGGCCCGTCTGCGCCCGTCCGGGGCTGTCAGATTCCGGGCTGGGCCACCCCTCTGGCATCTCCTATCAGCTGTGCCTTGCAGTGCCGAGCTTGGCTCCGCTACCACCGGTGATACCTTCTACAGCCGGGCTTTGCTCCGCTGTATGGTACGCCCGGACTACATCCCCCAGTATTCACGCTGCTTCGGACAACGCGGATCACGCAATTCCCAGGCGCCAGGGGGCGCATAAAGGACTGTGTGGGGCCGAGGCCCTTGTGCTGTATAATTTGGGTAACCCCTTCTGGACACGTTTGCTTTCCTTACCCCTGGTGACTTTCTTTTTCAGCCGGGCTTGGCTCCGCTACCACCGGTGTTACCCTCTACAGCCGGGCTTTGCTCCGCTGTATGGTACGCCCAGACTACATCCCCCTAGCATTCACGCTGCTTCGGACGACGCGGATCACGCAATTCCCAGGCGCCAGGGGGCGCATAAAGGACTGTGTGGAACCTCGTCCCGCGGGACTCGCGCGGGACAAGCCCGGGACAAGGGCGGGCCGTCAGAGGCCGAAGGAGGCTGGGCCAGTCCCTTTCGGCTGTGTGAGCGAGAATATTCCTATGAGATCTAATGTCATGCTTGAGGTTTGTTTAAATCATAATTAGGGTGTACTCATTTCACCTCTCATTTTGGTGTTGCCAATTGTTTCGAATAATTTGGTATAACAACCGAGGGATGTTATATTGTTTTACTGGTTCTTGCTTTCAGAGTGTGGTACCGGGCTACATCGAGAACTAATAGGCTTGAGATAATGGGTAAAACTAAAGTAGTGACTAGTCGCCCTTGTACCAGACAAAATGTGCCTCTTATTACCCCTCTTCCAAGCCTTACGGCAATTGATAAAATGTTACAAAAAACTATAGGGGTGGTGGCAAATGCAATTGAAAATACTGAGCGACGCTTGTCTCTGACCCCAAGTTTAATTTCTTCTTCAATTCTTGGGAATGTTTCTATTCCAATAGACAACAATTTGGTCTCGTCTCTTGCATCCTCTTTTGCCGAGCTTCCCTGTGCCCAAACTCTCTTCGTGGATAGCCCTGTGGGTACTCTATCGAGCACCACACCACTACCTCAGGTTTTCCAAGTAACACCTAGGACCCAAAAACCCCGGGGGAAAAAAAAGGTCAAGCTATGTACTAAACCTCCTACGAATAACCCTGCACCCAGAACATCTTTTAATGCGGGTCCAAAACAACCGTCTGCCCCTCTAGCACCCCCGATATGGGCTACCCATCTTGTAATAGATTTACAAACCCAACTGGAATCACTCATTACTTCTCAATTTAAAATTCTGATGAGTAAGTTTGATCGAGTGGTATCTCTAATTAATAGTAAACCATTTGAGCATTTGGCTGCCCCTTCTGGGAGTGGGATTTCCCACAAGCCCACTGTAACTTCCTTGCCTAGTCATCAAGGTACCAGTTCTACAGCTCGCCCTTCTGGTGTGAACGATAGTGGGACACGGGCATTACCTAGTACGACCATACCCCCTTCCACTCTAGGTCTAAGTGCCCCTGACCCCCTCTTATTTTCTAGGCTGTCTTTACCTGTTCCTAATTTGCCACCACCTTCTTCTACCTTTTTTAATTCAACATCGGGCAAGAGGAGAGAGGATAGTGTTTCTATACCCCAATTTAAAGATGGGAATGTTCATAGTACTGGGCAACCTCCACCATCACTTTCTCCACACTTACCTCCGGAGGCCTCGCCATATGTGGTGGTTCTTACTGGTGTCCCCCCCCCCCTGTCTGGCGCACGCCAGGAATCCTATCACGAACTGAAGAACAAGGTTACACATTGGTTAAATACTTATAGATCTTTACCAAGAGGGAGTACTGGGGAAATTTTGTTTGTCCGAAGGGTGGGTTGGCTGGGAGTGAATCAAAAAGATAAAGGAGGGTATTGTGTTATTATTAATTTCAGGGATCCCAGAGTGGCCAATTTTATTCTTGAATGGCATGATCGGTCTTCCCAGAGTTTAATTTTACCTATGCCTCTGAGTTATTTTTACCAACGGCCAGTTGGCCTGTCAAGGTCCGATCTAAGGCACCCCCACTCTGGCCCACACACTGTTACCTATAGTATTCCCATTGGCAACTCTTTTGGTTGTTTGGACAACGAGGCTTGACTAGTTCCCTTTGTGGGGGCAACTGGTCCACCTTATGGTCAGCCTAATATCCCTAAGTTGGAGGGGGAGAGTGCAGAGGGAGGTTTTTCTATGGTTTGCGCCGCCAAAGCAACTGTGACTCCCCCTGGCTCCATTATTGGTATTTTCGATGATGATGTAGGTTTGTCTCCAACACCTCACCGTGGTCATTTTGTGAGCTCAGAGATTGTATCTCTTAGCTCCTCCGACGATGCACACTCTGGCTCCTTAATAGGGTCATGGAATGTAGCGGGCTGGGTAGCAAACACTCCAACCCTGACTGGGAGACACTGATAGATAATTACGATCTCTGTCTCTTCCAAGAGACTTGGATGACGACCTCTCCGGTCAAGGTTGGTTTTGCTTCTTATAATGTCCCGGCTGTGCAGGGTCCCAGGGGGCGTCCCTCGGGGGGACTATGTACTTGGGTGGCTACCCATTTGGGGTGTACAGTTAGTGTTATTGATTCCCAATCCTCGGTTATTCTCTGTATAATTCTGAAGTTCGTGGATGGTACTTCGATACTAGTAATTAATATCTACTTACGCCCCACTCCTTCACATCTAGGTTTCACCATTCTTAATGCCCTCAATGACCTTCTGATTTTGTTTTCTGCACTCCCATATAAGATCATTGGTGGTGATTTCAACTGCCACTTTGAACCCCTGGTTGGCATACCCTCTGTTACTACTGAGGTAGATTTATCCTGGAACATTCAGGACTGTCTCATGTACCCTGCTCCGTGTCTTACACCTCTGGCTATTGAGATTAACAAGCTCGTAGTATCTTATTCATTGCGAGCTTGTAATGGTAGACTTGCCCCAGACACCCCCGGGAAGCACACTTATAATAGACTGGGCAAAAGTTCAACCATTGATTACATCTTGGTTTCTGTGGAGTTTTGGTCCCATCTTAAATCTCTTACCATAGTGGACAGGGCTGATAGTGATAATCTCCTCAGTTTGGAATTCTTATACCATCTGGATCCAGCTCGAGCCCTAGGGACTGTAGCTCAATCTGCAGTACCCAATCTATTAGCGGTGGCTGGTGGTCGTTGCATCAGGTGGGCTAAGTTTCTGTCTACCCCAAACAATATTGCGGCTTTTTATTCACAGGTGGTCACTCACTTAGCCGAAGTTTCTATTCTTATGGAGGCCGGACAGGGTCCATTAAATTTTAAAGCCTTAGAGACTATCCATTCCAAACTTTTTTCAATGGCCGCTAGCTTTTTTTATATTTCGGTAAAATCTAAGCCAAATGGGGTAAGGAAACAAGCCAATTGGTATAACTCTAGCTGTAAGGATGCTAAACAGGCCCTTCTATGGGAAGTGAAACATGGGACGTCTCATAGCATCAGATGAGCTAGGTCTTTGTATAAAATCGTTACATCTATAGCTAAAAAAGACTGGGAGGTAGACAGGTGGGCTGATATAAAGGACGCCCTGGATAGTGATGATTCCAGGACCTTCTGGAACTTAGTCAGGTGTGGTAGAAGTGAAGGATCCCCAGCCATAACACCTGGTCTTAGTGAGGAGGTTTGGTTGAGGCATTTTAAGCCCCTTTTTAGTGTCCCGATAAATGACACTGTGGTTGAATCTTCACCTTTTTTAATTAACATATTTCCCCAAGCCCCTATTGAAGTCGGGGATTCTGATTTACTTCTCTGCACCTCTTCAGAAATCCAGGTTGCCCTACTGAGTCTTTCTTCTGGTAAAGCCCCTGGTCTAGATAGGATCCCTGGGGATCTATTCAAAAGTGAACCAACGGTTTGGGTCCCATACCTGAAGATATATTTTAATGCAATTCTTTCGGGTATGGCTATCCCTTATACTTGGAAGGGTGCAGAAACTATCCCTATTTATAAAAAGGCCTCCCTTCTAGATCCAGTAAACTATCGGCCTATCAGTCTTATTGATGTCCTCCAGAAGGTGTTCGCCCGAATCTTATTAACTAGGCTAGAAAGCTGGATGGAAGAATTCCACATTCTATCGTCCTTCCAAGCAGGCTTTCGCCCTAGAGTTTCCGCAATTGATCAACTGTTCAGGTTGCAGTTGATATACTGGAAAACGGTGTTCTTGGGGAAGGGTTCTCTTTACCTGATCTTTGTGGATCTTAGATCCGCTTTTGATCTGGTACAGAGGGATAAGCTTCGGTCAATCCTACTCGAGATGGGCGCCCCTTCTTACCTCTGTGACCTCTTCAAGCGACTCCATTCTGGAACGTTTGCAAGGGTTCGCTATGGTAGGAATGGTGAGCTCTCTGCGCCCTTCCCGGTGGACAGGGGTGTTAGGCAGGGGTGTGTGTTGGCCGCTACCTAGTTCACTCTATTCATCAATGGTTTGATTACTCACCTTTTGGAGGCAAAGGATCTTGATTCCCCGATTCTAGCAGCACGTAGAATACCGGCCCTAATGTTCGCTGATGACACCCTTCTACTTTCAAAATCTCCATTGGGAGCCCAGCGAACATTGGAGGCCTTTTGTTCTTTCTGCTCCTCGAGAAATTTGGAAATAAACCTTTCTAAAACTAAATAAATGGTTTTTAATTCCTAACCATCAACCTATCCCCGTCCACATCTGGAGTGATGTTCTCTTGAGAAAGTCTCCACATTTGATTATCTGGGAGCTACCCTGAACGACAGGATGGAGTGGGATTCCCATATGGTTAAGGCTAATCTTAAGTTAATACAAATATCAGGTGGAATTCTAAAGGTTTTTAATGAATGTTCTTATAAACCCGTGGGTCCCCCAATGGAAATTTATAGGGCCCAGGCCAGGGGAGCAGCATTATACGGTGTAGAGCTCTGGGGCCACGTTAATGCCAGCTCTATGTCCGTTACCGAAAATAATTTTATTAGACGTCTTTTAAACCTCCCTAAGAGCACCCCTTTGATCCCCTTAAGATTGGATTTGGGATTGTGTCCTATACAGGAGACTATTCTTCATCGACCTCTGTTTTACTGGAGGAGACTTTGGTCTACTCCAGAGTTATTAAGCTATAAGGAGGAGTTAGTTGATCTTTTGTCTATAAGGGGATCGGGCAAAATTGCGTGGCTTAAACATGTGAAACAACTCTGCTACGCTATACATAGGGAAGATTTGTGGACCTCACCAGAAACTTCTTGCTCTCTGACTAGCAAGAGGGCATTGGGGGGCATTCTTAAACAGCATCACCTGAATCTCCGTGATCTGGACTCTATCATGGGCTGGCTGTCTCTTAAATTCTTGGGGGTCAAGGATTATTATGTTTTTGAAAAGTTTTTGGATGACATCCAGCCCTCGCTAGCTAAAAAACGTTATCTTCAGTTCAGACACGGATCTTTACCTCTGAGGGCTTTGACAAACAAACGGATGCCCTCGTCATCCAGGTGGTGCCCTTGCCCTGACTGCGAGCATGTAGAGGAGACAGATGTGCATGTTTTGCTTTTCTGTCCCTCCTATAACAGGCCCGATCTAAATGGATTATTTCCCTTTGTAAATTAAGAGGTCTTAGGGACTACAGGGAAGTTTTTAGACTATTAAAATATGATACGACCCCTGTGTTTGCCTTTGCCACTTCGAGATTTCTTCTCTCTATGTGGTTCGCAAGAAATGTAATGATTAAGGCAAACCATGAGTAGCATTATGTTGTTTTATTTATAGATCTACTGTCCCTCTTCCTGGTCATTAACTGTTTTCATTGTTGATACTGTTTTTTAAGCACATTTTAATTATTTTATCTATTGTATTATGGCCGAGTATGTAATATGAATTTTTATCATTGTATGTTTGTATTATATTTTCTCTGCTTTTATGGTTTTTAACCGAAATAAAGCTGTGAATGATGATAATGAATTCCATACTATCAAACCAGGTTCAGGCCTAAATCCTCAGCAATAGACAACACGGTTGCCTTGACATATCTGGTTCACATACCTCTCAGGCTTTCCCTCCTCATTTGCTTTATAGACTAGTCCGCTGCATTTGATGTAGTAGAGCGGAACATACTGTGGTCAGAGGTTGCACAATGAGGCATTTGCCCCAACCTTTGAAGGCAATAATTTCGCTGTACTCCAATACATGGGTGTGCGTCAAGCTAGGCTGTGGGAATATGGACACATCTGAAATACCAACAAATTACGTCTTGAAACAGGGTTGTGTGTTGGCACCAATTTCGTTAAACATTTAAACAGCTTCAAGCCCTATCCAAAGCCTAAACAGCTTGTCTTCGGATCGGCATAGACCAACCTCCCGGTCTCCAGTATGCGGACGACTTGATTATTCTGGACTATACCAGAAATGGATTGAAGCAAGCACTCAATCAACTTAATCTATAGAACGTCAGTAACAAGCTTATAGCCAATGCAGGAAAAACAAAGGTCATGAGAAAGATAAATTCAAACAGATGTGAAGGCTTGGAAAACTTAAGATCAAAAACACAACAAAATGCAATTACTTGGGAGCATGGTTTTCCCACAACCGCATGATCAATATACAACTAAAGTCCCTCACAAAAAAGCTTCAGCACTTAGATTTGCTCTCTGTAAACTAAATACAGATCTACACAGCCCTTTGACGAAGCAATTTTACGAGTTGTGCGGGCAAAACTACCACCCACTGTTTGTTATGGCAGCCTAGCCTACCCTGGGAAATAGTTGGTTGCAGTACACAAAATTTGAATAAATGCCTATTGGCGAATCTTTAATCTAACTAGATACACAAAGCATTCCCTGCTTCGCCTCGAGGATGGTCTGACCAGACAAGACTTGAAATGCAAGTCGTCTCATATTAAATTCTACCAGTCACTCGACCCAGCAGTCTCAGGAACTCTAAAACAGGTAATACTGGAGATCTTTAAGGCCTCAGCTAACCCTTGGGGAGCATACCTAAAAAATGCAGCCAACGACCAAGTAATTAGCCTAGAGATAGTTACTTCATCGCCTATAACTATCCCGGCTATCAAGATAATGCTGAAAAAAGGTGTTGGCCTTTTCTTGAAAATCAGACATGGAGAAAAATCGGGACGCGCTTTACGCACACATTATTGCAAGCTCTTATGAAATGACAAAGAGGCATCCTTATTTAACCCCTTCGCCGCGGCAGGAATTCCGCCGCGGCGCTGGGGGGGTTTGGGGGCAGCGCGGTGGCGCTGTGCTCGTGACGGAACCGCTCCGTCACGAGCCACGGTTGAGCTGTGCTCATGACGGAGTGGTTCCGTCACGACTCCGCCCACTGCGCTAATCGCCCGCACAGGCGGGGAATTAGCGCCGCGTGGGAGGAGCGCCCGCCAACGACCGCGGCATGGCGGAACCACTCCGTCATGAGCACAGCGCAATCGTGGCTCATGACGGAGTGGTTCCGTCATGAGCAGGGAAGGGGTTAAAAGAGGCCTTAAGCAGAACGCTTAATACTGCATGCAAGATTAATGGTACTGGTGCTTCAAGAAAACAGGATCAACTGGGCAACTCAGTCTAGTCAGCAGTGCTGCAGGTTTTAAGTTAACTCAACGAATGTCTTCCTGTAAAGAAGTGTGGGCCTTTTGTTTAAGCACCAACAATAGCCCAGTTTGGCAAATTTATAAACATCTTGCACACTGCAAAAAAAAAATCTGGACATCATAATGTAGAGGGGGGGAGGGGGGGGGACCCTTCTCACTTGGGTAGGTCCCAAAGACTTCTGTTCTGTATTTACTGGTATTAAAAAATCATGGTTTATAGTTTTAAATATTTTAATACTAGTAGTCTTAAAGTATTTGTATAACATACAATTCTATGTTTTTAATTGGTGCCTAATGTACCAATTTGTATTAAGTGACACAATAAGGGATTCATTCATTCAGCCAGTCTTCTTTACTCAGTCACTGTCCTTTCCCTCACATACTTAAGCAAGCTAGACAACTTGGGGGACCTGGCGCTTAGATATGTTATCGCTTTGTCAGCATCAAGGCGAAATCAATGAATTGTTGTTCACCCTAATTTTTGGTGTGGGATAAAAAGTATGAATTAAGTCATGACTAGAGACACAGAATCACTCGATGGACGCTGCCTACTACCCTCATTGGCACCCCCCCACCTCCACCCCTGGCACTGTCCCTGGTGGCAGCCTACTGCCTGCCTGGTCACCTCCCAAACCCGGCAGGGTAAAATGTAGTATTTTACTTTACAAATTTCTCTTATATTTGTTTTAAAAAAACATAGTCTCTGAGAGGGCACTCTGCAAGGGCACGTTTCTAACAACAAACTCACAGGGTCTTTTCAATGTATTTATTTACTTTTGTGTTTTTATATAGCGCAAACTTTACCCGAAGGTGTCAGAGCACTTTACAGTAGAACCAGTTACATTATATAAGGACTACAGAGTACATAAATGACATAAAAGATATGAAACAGATCTAATCTAAACTCATATAAGAATAGTAGTAAGTGAGCGCTAGGTGGCGCCTGACCGTCATGGAAGCCTTTCACTGAGGCTCCCAGCATCGGTCCCCGCAAATCCTGCTGACTCCTCTCCTGAACTGCCCTGGCCGGCTCGCTCGGAGTGCGGGGGCCTGTGAAGCTGCCCGGCTGCCCCACACCGAATCCTGGGGCGCTGCGGGCATTGGGAGCCTGCCTAGCCGTCGCGGAACCGGACCGACGGCGGAAAGTGGCGGCTGTGGAGCCGCGGCTCGGGCGAGCTGGGAAATTTAGCCCGCGGCGCCCACGAGGGGCGCAGGCCTGATCCTACTGAAGCGGAAGACGCGGCAGCCGCGGGGCTGCCGCGGGTGCTGCTGGCGCTGGCCGGGTGCTGCCCTGCTCCGCTGATGTTGTCCGGAGCCCCGGGACTGCTGAGACGGACCCCCCCAGGCGGCGCAGAGCGGCAAATCAGGCGGTGAGTGCGGCTGGCTGCAACCGCTTCACCGGGGCAACTGTGGGGTTGGCTGTGAAGGGGAGTCCCCCCCCCCCATCGGGCCGTGTGTCGGCGGCCGGGGAGCCCGGGCCCCCAGCCCCCCCCCCCCCCCTTCTCCCTCCCTTCTCCTTCTGGCTGCAGCGCGGAATCGGCTCCATCGGCCCACTACTGACTGCGGACTCTGGGTGCGGGGGGGCCTACCCTGATTCGGGCGGCATACCGGCGGCCGGGGGGTGTGTGTGCTGTCCCCCCCCCCCCTCCCCCCACCCTCTCCATCGCTTGGGCTGCCGGCTGAGGACCCCGACGAGTGGCACCGTGCCCCCCCTGGGGACCACGGGGAGACTGATCTGGCGAACTGTCCCCTTGTAGAGGTGGGCTGCGACGGAGGTTGCGGCCTTGCGGCTACCGGCTGGGGGGCCCCCCGAGTGGCGGACCAGTGGCCTGGAACTGGGAACTACATTTCTGGACCTCGCTTTGTTGAGGGGAGCCTGCGGGCGCCGCTGCGACCAGGGGTTGGACGAGCGGTCCCATTGAGATGCCCGGCGGGGCTTGGCCGTTGAGGCTGGTGCTACCCAGCCGTTTCCAGCCGCGGGGCCTCCCGACCGAGCCTCCTGCTGGTCCCGCGACAGCCCGACCGCCCGTTGCAGTCCCGCAGGTGTATCGCCAACCCGTTGCCCTCCTCCGCTGACGGCCGCCCCAGAAATGGGTAAGGACAGGGCCACCAAGCCGGCGTCCGGGGCCACCCAAACCAGGATGGACAAATTCACGACCTCCGACAAGGGGCCTGGCCCCACGGGCGAACAGGTCCCGGCCCCCGCTGCAGACCTGGCTGCCATCCTGCAGGCTATCAACTCGTCCCGCGCCTCACTCGAGGGCATGGTGGGAGAGGTCAAAGTGGACGTCGCTCTTCTCCGGCAGGATCTGAGGAATGCCACCGCCCGCATTTCGGAAGCCGAGTCCCGGATTTCCACGGCTGAGGATGACATCCGTCATCTACAAGATCAGGTTCGGGAGCTGACCACCCACTCTAAGGAGTTGCACCGTCGAGTCGAGGATGCAGAAAACCGCGCTCGGCGCAGCAACCTGCGCTTAGTGGGATTCCCGGAGGGAGTTGAATCGGGCCGGGCGGACGACTTCATGGAGCGCTGGTTCCGGTCCTGGATGCCGGCGGACAGCCTGTCGGCTTCTTTCGTGGTGGAGAGAGCCCACCGCTCGCTGGCCCCCAGGCCCCCCGGGGCACCACCCCGGCCGTTCATCCTCAAGCTCTTAAATTTCCGTGACCGGGATGCCATTTTCCGCGAAGCCCGGCGCACGGACGCCCTCCACTATCAGAACCACAAAATCATGGTATTCCCGGACTACACCCGCGAAGTCCAAGAGCTGCGTCGCTCCTACACTGAAGTGAAACAAAAGCTGCGCTCCCTGGGACTCCAATACCAGCTCCAGTTCCCGGCCAGCCTCCGGGTCGTCTTCCAGCAAAAGACTCTCTTCTTCGATACCCCGCGGGCGGCCTGGACCTGGTTGACGGAGGAGCACCCCCTGCAGCGCCCGGGGCGCGGATCGCCTCCGGGTGCACGGGGGAGACGGGGGAGACCCCGGACATCGAAGACCCGTCGGCGGCATCGCACATTACCCCGGGAGCGCACAACGGGGGAGGCGATCACCACGCGCTCTGGGGGACGGCCACGCCAGGGATCGAGAACCTCCTCTGCCTCCTCGGCCGCACACGCCAGTCCCGTGGCGGATGAGCGGCGGGCCGCGTCACCTCGGCTCACAGGCCCTGCAACCCACCCGGTCGAGTTGGTGGACACTTCGGACCTCTCTCGCAGCCCTAACATTTGACTTTCTTTGCCTCTTTTTGGGGAGGGGGGCTGGGGGGTGCCTGGGCGGGGGGTGGAATGCTCCGTTGTCAGTGTTGCTCTTGGCTAGGGCAGGTAAATCAGGCTTGACTTTTGATGTATCAGGGGTCCACTAGCGCTCAAGCCCAAGCGTTTTAGTTTGGTGGTTCTTTCATTTGGTTCGGGCGACAGATGCTTCCGTTTTCGAAGTATAGGGTGGGGGGTGGGGGGTTGGGGTTGATTTGGGGTTGTTTCTTCCTCGTTGGGGAGATTTTGTTGGTGGGGGATGACTCCCTCTTATCTGTTGTGCTAAGGTATCATGTACTGTTTGTCCTGCTCTCTCACCCGATGCTCCGCTGTCCTTCCTCTCTAGGAGCCTGCTTAACCGCGCCTCCACTGGCTCCCTCTTCTGTCCTCGACTATGGATGACCCACCTGTCCCTAGGGCCGCCATGCGCATACTTTCCTGGAACGTCAATGGTCTTCTGGACCGTTTCAAACGCATGGCGGTCCTCAAATATGCACAACGTGCAGAGATCGATGTGCTCCTCCTCCAGGAGACTCACCTGTTGGGTAACAACTGCCCCTTCCTTGGCCGTTACGGTTATGACAGGGTATGGCATTCAGGTTTTGCACGGGGATCCCGGGGGGTGGCCATATTGCTTCGCAAGTCCTTCCCCTTTGTCCTGACCCGGGTGCTTTTAGACCCCCAGGGTATGGTAGTGGTGGTATGTGGCACTCTGGAGGGGCGACCCCTTACCCTGATGTCCCTCTACGCCGCGCCGTCCCTCCTGCCGTCGGCCCTCTCCCACGCAGCGGGTATCCTCCCGACACTCCCTGCGGGTGCCCTCATTCTCGGCGGGGACTTCAACGCTGTCTACTCGCCCCACCTGGACTCGACGGGTCCGGTCTCCTTGACCCGCGTCGCCCGTGCAAAACAGCTCTCATCTTGGGCGGAATCACAGGGCCTCTGCGATGTCTGGAGGATCTGGCACCGGAGGATCTGGCACCCGCAGACGCGCCAATACACCCACACGTTGGCGGCCCGTCACTCCCATGCCCGGATCGACCTCATCTTCGTACCCTCCACCGATTGCGCGGGGGTGCGGGACGTACGCATTCTCCCGAGGGGCCTTTCGGACCACCCGCCAGTGCTCCTCGCTCTCGGCCCCCCCCCTCTCTGCCCGTCCGATGTGGCGTCTGAACGCCTGGTTCCTCCACCACAAGGTTTTTCGGAAGGCGGTCGGGGGCGAGATAGCCGACTACTACTCTCATAATGAGGGCTCTGTCATCTCCCCCGCCGTCCTGTGGGAGGCCGGCAAGGCGACTGTTCGGGGCGCTGCTAAAGGGCATCTGCAACGCCAACGGCGGGCCCAATCCCAAAAGCTCGCGGAATGCGAGGCCCAGGCCTTGGAACTGGAGCGCAGTCTGGGGGACTTAGCTGATGCCGCACGGTCTCGTCGCTTGGCCTTCCTGCGGGAAGAGATTCGCCTACACTCCCTGGAGGCGGCGAAGGTTCTGTGGTGCTCCTCGGTGGCCCGGGTGTACGGTTGGGGAGACAAAAACGGCACTCTTCTCCACCGCCTGGCAACCTATCCCCGGGCGGGCAGGATCATTCCGGCCATCGCGGACCCTGCGGGTGGCGTCCACACGGTCTCGGTGGCGATAGCCCAGGCGTTCGCTGACTATTATTCCCAGCTGTAGCGTCTCTGGCCGTCCACGCTCTCCCTGGAGGAGTTGCTGGGGACAAGCGGGGCGACGCTTGCGTGGCTGCAGCCTGAGGTTTCTGAGACCCTTGATTCGCCGATCGAGCTGCAGGAGATTGAAGAGGCGATCGGCCGCCTGGCCCCTGGGAAGACCCCGGGACCCGACGGGTTCCCCCAGGAGTACTACGCTCACTATCGTGAGACTCTGGCCCCGAGGCTTCGGGACCTCTTTGCGGTCGTGGTGGAGACGGGTTCGTTCCGGCCCGAAACGGACACAGCAACCATAGTTGTCCTCCCCAAGACACAGCCTCCCTCGCGGTCCTGCTCCGACTACCGGCCGATATCCCTTATTAACACCGAACTCAAAATCTATGCCACGGTCCTGGCACAGCGGTTGCGCCCATCGCTCGCCTCCCTGGTCCACCCGGATCAATGTGGCTTTATGCCGGAGCGGGGGACCAGACACTGCCTGCGGCGCCTCCACCTCGCGATGGCGCACCGCGGCCGCCTTTCCCCCTATCTGGCCCTCCTCTTGGTCGACTTTGAAAAGGCCTTCGATTCCGTGGGATGGGCGTACTTAGCTGAGGTCCTGTAGCGTATGGGCTTCGGTCCCCGATTCCGTGCCATTGTAATGGTCCTATACGCGCACCCGCGGGCCCGTGTGTTGGTCAATGGGGCACTATCTCGCCCATTTCCCATAGGTCGGAGGACGCGCCAGGGATGTCCGCTCTCGCCCCTCCTTTTCGCTCTGGCGATGGAACCCCTGGCGGTGCTGATTCGCGCGGATCCCGTTCTTCGCGGATGGGAATGGCCAGATGTGGCCCCCGACAAGATCGCCCTATACGCGGACGATGTCCTCCTCTACCTTTCGGACCCAGCGACCTCGGGACCCCGGGTCCGCCGGATCCTCCATCGGTTTGGCCAAGCGTCGGGTCTTCATCTGAACCCCAAAAAATCCGTTCTAGTCCCGCTACACCCGTCGCGGGAATGTTTCGACTGGCAATCGGACATTCCCCTCCGGAGACTCTCCTTTAAGTACTTGGGGATTTGGGTCACCCTCCTTCCGGAACTCTGCTGTGCCCTCAATGTGGCTCCAGTAGTCAACAAAACCAGATCAGATATGCTCCGGTGGCAGTCCCTCCCATTGAATCCGCTAGGGAGAGTCGCTCTATATAAGATGATGATCCTCCCCAAGTTTCTTTACATGCTACAAAACACTCCATGCCCTTTTCCGCGCCCGTGGTTCCGAGACCTGGATAAAATGGTGACCAAATTCCTATGGGGCGGCGGTAGGCCTCGGCTGGCCTTGGATCGATGCAGGGTCCCCTCCTATGACGGCGGCCTGAGCATGACTAACCTCTATCTTTATTATCTGGCCACCCAGGTACTGGTGATCCATGACTGGTTCTCTGGGGGCTGGGGCGACCCGGCTTATCGACTCGAGGTGCACTGCCTCGGGTTCTTCTCCATCCAAAACATGCTCTATGGCACAACGGTCCCTCTGTCACTCCCCGACGTCGTGCGGGCTCCCTTTCTTGCGTGGCGCGCGGCCCTGCGGCACACTAGATGGTCGGGGACGTACACGCAACTCACTCCGCTTTGGCACGGGACATGGCTGCGGGAGGTGGTGGGACTAGCGGGCTTTCGGCAGTGGGATCTTCTTGGTATCTCCTGTCTGGGCGATTTATGGCGTGGGAGCCGCATGTGTTCCTTCCAGGAGCTTCAGACCCGCTTCTCGCTGCAGCCCTCCCAATTCTACCGCTACCTTCAATTGCGCCACGCGGTCCGGGCTCACGTCCCTCTAGATTCCAGACTGCCTTCCCATAGCCCACCTGAGGCTCAGGTGATGTTGGGGTATCTGGGGAAGGGGGGTATATCCCGCATTTATAAATCCCTGATTAACAATACCCCGGTGGACTGGAGCGGGCTCAAACAGCGATGGGAGGCCTGGGTGGGACCTCTGGATGAGGCGGACTGGAGGGACGCCCTTATGGGCCCTCGGTCGCTTACCACCTCCGCTAGGCTGCGGCTCATCCAAATCTATTACCTCCACACTGCCTATCTGACCCCGGACCGCCTGTATCGGGCGGGCCTCCGTGTGGACGCCTCCTGCGCTCGTTGCGGGGTGGCTCCGGCGGATTTTTTCCACATGGTGTGGTCTTGTTCCCGTCTAGAGGACTACTGGGCAGCGGTCGAAGCCGAGCTAGCGGAGGTCCTGGGATGGGAGGTTCCCCACGAGCCTAGAATGGCCCTGCTGGGCATCATGGATGGGATGGACGGGTCCCGTAACGAGAAGTACTTCCTCGCCACTGCCCTCATGGTGGCTAAGAGAGGAGAGATATAGCGGCAGTGTGGTCACAGCCGGACCCGCCCAGAGTGGCTACCTGGAGTAGAGGGGTGGATTGGTGTGCGGCCCAGGAGCGGTCGTTATATGCTGCACGGGGCTGCCCCAAAAAATTCCGCAAGATATGGGGGAAATGGCTGGGGGGCCTGGTTTGAAGGGTGGGGGCGCAGAGGGTGGGGACGGAGGATGGGGGAGGGTGGGAGGGTCTTTGCAATTGTTTATTGATGCTTCCCCGATTGAAGTTACTGATGCCTTGTTCAATGCACTGCTGTATATCATTCTTGATACTGTTCTTTATGCCGCAAAACACAATAAAAATTTGTTTATCAAAAAGAATAGTAGTAAGTACGTATGTCTACTACAGATACTGGTGGTTAGGGTTACAAACATACAAGTTGCAAATTCACTCAAGATTACATTTAAAGGAAAGTTGAACCGAGTAGGGTGGACAAATATATACATATTCACAGAGCATGATCTTCTCGCTATTGCTCGTTCAGCCATTACTATTGTAGTACAACTAAGGTCCTACAAAATGCAGTTTGTAAATAGATCCCAACGTGATGAAGGACTCTGCCCTTTATTACCCGCATAATCATGAGTATACATTATTGGTCGTACAATCCACATTAACATTGAATAAGTTCTCCTGCAGTATTTTTTTGCATGCGCTGATTTTTCTGGCGCGAACGTTCTTCCTCCACACGTGAAACGCTTTCCACTTGCGAAAGTGCATAAATGTGGGGATTTGCTTCGGTGCTCTATGGCAAAGGTATTCCTGCTTCCATCGCTCAAGTTCCAAGAAATCAACCACACCATTGTATGTGTGGGTGACTCCATTTTGGCTGATGGTGCTGAAGTCATTTTTGTTGATATGCTCATAGTTAACAATTTTTAGATTAAAAGGATCATAGTCAGTCGATGACCTTGAATCTCGACGAGTCAAGTATAGGAATCCAAGATGACCGTTCTCAGAAATGATTTTATAAATTTCCAAAGGATCTCGAATGTCCGCTTTTATTACATCTTCTAGTGATTCAAAAGTATATGATGGAGGGGATGGGAGCCGCCTCTCAGATACTACTCTTCCAACAGTAATCCGTGGTTGCTTGGAAGGAGTAGGGGACGGTACACAAACACGTTCGTTCCATCTTTATCTCTTTTTCTGTCAAACTTAGTAGAAGTGCTGGAAGGCGCACACAAGGGAATAAAGGTTCCACAGAAGCGGTCCTTTGACTGGTCTCTGGTTGGCTGGGCTGAGGAAGGGATCCACCTGTTATCAGATGTTCCCTGTTCTTCTGGTATATGTACGCGGGTTGCTCCTGATCGGGAAACAGCCTTTACCACGAAGCATTTTCTACGCGTTACGTTTACAACGGTACACTTACCTCGTAAACGTCTTCACAACGCGTATTGCTTCAACGACGTCTTTAGCACGCAAGCAACGTCATCACGGAAAAACGTCTTCTTGGTCGGAAAAATAAGCGTCAGTCCTTCGTTAGTCTCGGCGAAGACCTAAGAAAAAGGGGAAAAAAAAGAAGAAAGGGGGCTTGGGGGGGTCTCCCCCCAAAAATGAAAAAGCGGGGTAAAGGCAAGATCGAGGTAAGGGCAATGCGAAGAAAAAACATTCCGTTGTAACGCATGCGTGGTAAAGGCATGCGTTGCAACGGAATGCGTAGTAACAACATATATTCCTCCTGAGCCTGACAACCCTTCAGTACAGGCCTCGATCCCGGTTCCACGCTCGGTCGGCCCCGTGCACACACCTGCCGCTGCGTTTGCAAGGTGTCCCGCCTACTGTCGATGGTTGCTCTCGCTCCTTGAGACATCATGAGCGCCGAAGCCGCACGTTTCGGAGAGTTGAAAACTTTCGTCAGAAAGTTTCCTTGTGTATGTCGGGAGCCGCTGCAGCGAGTGCCCGACTCCCCTGTGTTTACCGTCTCTAAGCAACGAGTTTCGCTGCTTCCGGGGCCCGCGGCTCACTGTGCTCTTGAGGCAACAGCACCAAACCAAGCCACCTCAACAACGTAGACGACTCCCTCCAACTCCTTGATGAGCAGAACGTCTCTTCCTAGTATTTCTTGAGACATCCGCTGCATACAGTTATACAGTTAATAACAGCACTCTTCACACTCGTCTGTAAAAAGAGACAGTTCTAAAATGGCTCGGAGGTTATCTCACTAATCTATTTATAGTGGTGAAAATTGGCATCTTTGCATGAGTGCTCTCCTGTCGTGACACAAGACTCCATATTGGCTGTCATCCTGCTCAGGTGTGATGCTCCTCTATGTGAACTGTGCTTACTTTCACCAGTACGCTGATGACACCAAGAATGACCTTAAAGCCTTAAAGTGTACTGGCCAAGTAGGCTCCGACTCTAAACACATGCACGTTTGAAATACTGTCCTGGATGAGACAGATGAACCTCACAGAAAATCGAGTTATGTGTTCTCTTACCTGAACAAAATGAAATTGGTAACTGATTGGACAGAACAGCTGAACAAAATGGGCGTCACCCCAAAAAGTTATCTCTTCCGCTGTGTCCTGAGGTCTTACCTTAGAGTCAAAACTCAAACCTGGACTCCGATTTAAAGGCAACCGCTAACGGTGCAGTCACCATCTCAGAAGCATTCATCTGTCAAATACTGCGCCCAAAAGAAATACCTTCTCAGGTGCAGCCGCGGTCGGTAGTAGGAGTAACTGCAGGGCGGTGACGTGGGGAGGAGGAGGGGCAGGGTGGGGGGTAGTTAACTATGGATTACGGAGGTTTACAGGTAAGTTAACATATAAATTAATAAAACGAATTTCGTTGCGTGCACTACATCCCCAAATGCGATGCAGTGCACGCAACAAAATTTGTTTTATTAATTTATATGTTAACTTACCTGTAAACCTCTGTAATCCATAGCTTACTACCCCCCACCCTGCCCCTCCTCCCCACGTCACCGTCCTGCCGTTACTTCTACTACCGACCGCGGCTGCTCAGGTGAGGTGTAACCAGGAGAAATGTCTTTATTTCTTTATTTCTCCTGGTCACTTCCTCTTTCCATTAAGCAGCACACATAGAAAGAGGAATATGTCTCTTAGGATTGTTTTTGTGCAGAAAGGTGCCCCTTCCTGCACAAAAACAATCCTTCATGCAACACAGGCTTCCTTGTACCACGGTGCAGGGGTACCTGCTTTGGCGCTACACTGTACCCATAAAGGCATCAGCCGCAGGGGAAAATGCAGTAATGTGCCGTATTGCCTTAAAAACAGCACATTCCTGTCCTTTCCCTGTAATGCAGCGCAGCAAGGTGAGTTGCTGCGCTGCATGACTTTCTCCTAAATAGGACCCTAAATTTCTGAAACCCCCTCCCAATAAAGATCCACATGGTCACCTCCTTCACGCTTCTCATGAATAATTTGATTATCATCGCCTACAGGTCACAGCTGTCGGCTTGCATTGGAACAGTGTCAGGTTTACAGTTGCTGGAGGACATTGATGATAATGCGTTGAGATAATGCATTTGAAAATATGTAATTGGCAGCGGAATAGAACAACGAGTTGTCTTTCACCTGATATATTTTACTGGACGTGCAGGGTGGGGCAAGCTAGCTGGGAACTGCACTGCCACTGTGGGCTGGACTTGGGGACAAGTGGGTGAAGTTCCCGGATGGTCGGTGAGGTACTACCGGGTGACCCCTGTGCTCTTTGACCCTCTGGACTGGCGGCCCCATGCTGACGAGGGGGAGCCCACCTCTTCTTGTTTTGCTGTATGCTGAGGATTTGGCGTGTACATAGTAAGTTACAGTGTTTACGCTTGGGTCAAACTGGGAATGCTTTGCTGTATAATCAGTAGTCTGTAATAACATCAGATCGATCACACCGACTACATTTTTATGTAGCGCTTACTACCCCTGACGAGGCATCGAAGCCCTTGTGCCTCTGTGATTTGAACTATTCCAGCACCCTTCGACGAAGATGTTGCAGTGCGGATCTGAAAGAAACACGTTAGTTAGATTCCTCACCTTAGAATATCCCCAGGCGTCAGACAGGATCCGGAAGATTTTTCGTCAGCAATACCCCTTGCGCGTCGCTAGGCGTCGTCTGCGGCTCCGTGTTCGTCGTCGGCGTCGTGCGCCGGAATGACGTCGTCGGAGTACTTATTTGATATTTGTGGGGTATTTCTAGAGCGCAGCGTTCGCTCCGAAAGGAGCATCTTGGCGCTGAAGATCCTGTGAGAACCAGTCCAAGAGGATTAGATAGCTGCTTTGGAATAATCGTCAGAGAGAGTGAAAATCCAGGTTTTAAGAAGCTTTCTAAAAGGTTTTTCCTGGGTTAGTTGTCTGAGGGTTTTAGGCAGTTTATTCCAGGCTTTGGTGGCAAGGAAACTGAGGGTTTTCCCACCTTTAGTTTTCAAATTGTATTTAGAGGGAAGGATGAGATTGTCATGGGTCGAGCGAAGGTGGCGACTAGGGGTGTAGTGGGGAAAACGCCTGGTAAGGTATTTAGGGCCTGTTATGTTGTAGGCCCGGAAGGCTATGATCAAAATTTTAAAGAGAATTCTTTTGTGAAGGGGTAGCCAGTGGAGGGATCGAAGCGCTGCGGTGATGGAAGATCTGCGGGGTAGTCCAAGGACTAAACGCGCGGCTGTATGTAATACGCTCTGTAGTTTCAGAATCGTGCTCTTTTTAGCCCCTGCGAGCAGGCCATTACAATAATTCAGGCGTGATATTATGAGTGCCACTGTCACCGTTTTTCTGGCGTCGAGAGGGAGAAAGTCAAAGAACTTTCTGAGGGATTTGATCATTCCGATGCATTTGCCTGCGACGGTTCTGGCATGCTGATCAAAAGAGAGATCGGAGTCAAAGATTACGCCAAGATTCCTGGCCGATGACACTGTCTGGGGGGGAGCAACTGAATTGTCTGGCCACCAGAGTGCTGGGCAGAAGGAGGTGTTTTTTCCGATCGGGAGGATCTCCGTTTTACTCGAATTGCATTTTAAGTGATTGTTGTCCATCCATCGGAAGACTTCGGTCAAGCAGTGTTTAAGATTGAGTTCTGCTTCAATAGAGTTATCCTCTAGTGGCACAATGAGTTGTGTATCATCGGCATACGAGGTGACAGGTATGCCGAATGATTCAATCAGGGTCAGAAGGGGGATAAGGTAAATGTTAAAAAGGAGGGGGCTCAGGATGGACCCCTGCGGGTTACCAGAGAGGACTAGCTTTTCTTTGGAGTGGAAGGGGCCCAGAGCGACAGTTTGAGATCGGTCAGAGAGGAAGGATTTTATCCAGGATAGGGCGGAATCGGAGATGCCAATGTCCATGAGTCTACTGATAAGGATGGAGTGGGAGATGGTGTCAAACGCAGCCGTTAGGTCGAGAAGAATGAGAATGGAGTTTTTCCTCTGATCTTGTAAGGTTTTTATGGTGTCAGACAGTTCAATTAGTGCGGTTTCGGTCGAATGTTTAGGCCGAAAACCCGATTGTTGGGGGTGAAGAATGTTGTTGTCGTCCAGGTAGCGTTTTAGCTCACAATGAACTAGTTGTTCCGTTATTTTTCCCAAGGCCGGGAGCAGCGATATCGGGCGAAGGTTGGTAAGGTCTGTCGGGGGTTTGTTTGCCTTTTTCATAAGGGGTTTGACTATTCCCTTTTTCCAACGGCTGGGTACTAAGCCTGTGCTGAGCGATGAGTTAATTAGATTGTTAATGGTCGGGTTAACCACGTCGATTAGTTGGTGAAGTATTTTGGGGGGACAAGGATCAGACGGGGAGCCCGATTTGCAAGCCAGAATGGCTTCTCTAGTTTGCTCTAATGTGACCGGGGAGAAGCTACTGAAAGGGCTGCCTTGAGGGTCCGGTGGAAGGGGCACAAGCGGAGTAGCTGGGGGGGGAAAGTTGATTTGAATAGAGGCAATTTTGTCCTCAAAGTAGTCAGAGATTTGGTCGCAGAACTTCTGAGAAGGGGGAATTTCAGGCAGAAGTGCCTTGGGCTGCGTAAATGATTTTACTATCGCGAACAGCGCCTTTTGTTTTTGGCAGGAGTTTTTGATGGCGTTTACGTAGTAGTTTTTTTTGGCCGTTTTGATTTCAGAGAGATAGTTTTTCCTTGTAGCGATATAGGAAAGACGATTTACAACCTCGTATGTCTTTCGCCATTTACGTTCTGCCTTTTTGCATAACAAATGAGCATTGGCTAGTTCAGGTGTGAACCAAGGGGCATTGGTTTTGGTTTTGCACCGGGGGGTGCGGGAGCGTGAGGGGGGGATTCTGGAAGTCATTTCCTGTGTGATCCAGTTATGGAAGAGGTCGGCGTCGGTGTCGACGTTACCAGATAGAATGGGGGTTTGAGTTTGCATTAGGGGTTTAAGGATGAAGTTATCTTGGACCTTTTTCCAGTTGATGTGGTTGTTGGGGTAAGAATTAACTTTATTGCAGGCAGACGGATTTGTGCTCATAATGTAGAATGGGATTAGGGAGTGGTCAGACCAGATCTGAGGCAAAGGGGGCAGTATGATTAGTGAGGAAGAGTTAGTACAAACACCATCAAGGGTGTGACCCAGGGAGTGAGTGGGTGAAGTGACAAGTTGCTTAAAATTGAACATATCAAGGGTTTGAGTGAAGTTAATAGTTTGTGCATCTGATTTTGATTCGAGATGTAGATTAAAATCCCCTAGGAGGGTGAAGGATGGGTATCTAAGTGAAAGTTGTCCTAAAGAATCGCACAAGGAGTCGAGGAACTCGGTGGCATTACCGGGTGGGCGGTAGATAAGTCCACCTGAGAAAGAGGTGTGTTCGTTCAGTTTAATAGAGAAGCCTAGATCTTCTGTCTTTTTTAAGGGCTCCAAACTGAAGGTATGACAAGGGAGGGTGTCTTTGAGTATAATTGCGACACCTCCGCCTCGGCCCTTAACTCTATCTTGCCTGAAGAGCGAGTAGCCCTGGGGTAGGGCGACAGCAATGTCAGGGTTACTGTCTCCCGTCAGCCATGTTTCCGTTATCATAAGGCAGTCAAAATTGGACTCCAAGATGAGGTCATGTATGTCTTGATTGTGCTTGCACATGGAGCGTGCGTTGATCAGACCTCCTTTAAAGGAGGGCTGGGAGGCCTGAGGGGGTGGTACATTTGCTGGTGAAAGGGCTGAGTGTTGGCCAGTGGTCCAGTGGCAGAACTTGCAGCTAACTGGGCCTGCCAACGCGGCTGGGTCAAGTATACAGGAACAATGCTTAGTGACCTGTAGTTGAAGGAGGTCGTTGGGCTGGTAAGAAATGTGGGGGGAAGGACGGGCAGAGTTTCCTGCACCTGTCGCGGTCTTGTCGCGGACGGGCGCAGGCGGGCTTGCCTTAGGCGCGCCTTCGGCGCGCAAGCGGCGCTCCCGCTGCGCTCGTCCGCTGCGCTTCCTCCAGTGACACATGTTATAGTGTGGGGAGGCAGGGGGGCGTGGCCAGCGAGGGGGCGTGGCCTCGTTGCACGCCGTCAATGGTGGCGGCCGGAGGGCGTTAGCACAGAGTGAAAGGGGGCACTGCTCGTAATCAGCAGGCTCCCGGGAAATGAAATTCACACACAAGGTAAGTCTGTACACTCAAAAGGGTCTTAAAATTGTTAAAAACAGCTTAAAACAGGAAATGCAGCTCCCGGCTTTTCGCCTCAGGAGTAGGGATCTTTAGACGCCGCCCTCGAGCGCTGACGTCAGTTCTTCTTTTTTCCGCGCCAGTAAGCGCCGATCCGGGAGAGCTACCCCTTTAGTCAATTTTTGACTAACTTTTTCGACTCTTTTTGGTCACTTCTCGACTCTGGTGCCGGTAGGATGCCTGGTTTCAAGGCCTGCGACGACTGTCACCGACTGATGTCGGTGACCGATCATCACCGCCGGTGCCTGTACTGCTTGGGCCTCGACCACGACGCGGCGTCGTGCTCCGATTGTATGGCCCTGACCTCGAAAGCTAGGCGGGAGCGGTCATGCAAGCTTCTCGAGCTTCGCCACTCGGCTCCGCGCCGCTCTCGATCCCGGACCAGGAGGAGGTCCAAGGATCGGTCGCGGAGCCGCACTCGACACCGTCACTCGTCTGGCTCGAAGTCTTCGGGTAAGTCGAGGCACTCCAAGAAGTCCAAGAGGCGACACCGCTCTTCGGACTCCCCTCGCATGTCGCGCGACTCGGCCGAGGGTCCGGGTGGTTCCACCCCCGCGACTCCGCAGGAGCCGCAGGCGCCGCGCAAGTCCCCATACCCGACGGTCCCTGGGACTGACGCGACGCCGGCGGAGGTCAGTGCCTTCCTCTCGTCCATGAGGAGCCTGGCCCCGCCGTCGACGTCCGCTGGCGCGCCTTCGGACCCCGTGGACTCGACTGGGCGACCTCGCGTGCCGGCGGCTCCGGCCCCGACGCCGCAGGTCCCCGAGAGGCCCGAGTCTGGGCCCCCGTCGACGCCGGTCGACCTCGTTACGCCTCCTCCGCCGGCGCCGACACCGATACCACCCCCCGACGCCGGCTCCGGTCGACGTCGATCCCCGATTCAGCCCCTGTCCGGTCCCAACGCCGCTGCGGCGCCGCCCGACGCCGCATCCGACGCCGCTAGAGACACATATTGTCTATCGACCGGCTCCGATCATTCCTCCTGTTTACCAGGAATCGGATGACGGGGGCGAATGGGAGGGGTCTGACGACCCTATGGCCTTTCAGGGCCAACTTGCACAGGACTGGGCAGATGAACTGGGGGAGGCCAGTGGTTTGGATACCTCACCGGACACTGGATTCATCTCTCCTCCGACTGTGGCTTCGGAGGAGGGTGCAGCTTTTTCTGTGGTGCTGCGCAAGGCGGCCGAAGCCCTTGGGCTTGAGCTGCCTGCCGTGGCTGTGAGGGCTAACATCCTCACTGAGGTGCTTCAGTCTGCCGCATGCTCCACTGAGCCTCTGTTGCAATTCAATGAAGCCCTCACTGACGTTCTGCAGGGCACCTGTTCCAAGCCCTCCACAGTCCCTCCTGTGGATAGGAACGTTGCCAGGCGCCACCGCCCTGCTCCGGGCGACCCCAGTTTTCTGTCCCAACACCCCACCCCCGAGAGTCTGGTTATCCAGGCCTCTACCTCCCAATCCTCCTTCCCGTCCGCTCCTCCGGACCGGGATTCCAAGAGACTGGAACAGTTTGGTAAGAAGCTGTTCTCCTCGCTCAGTTTGGGCCTGCGGTCTTTGAACACCGCCTGTCTCTTGGACCGTTATTCCCACTCTCTGTGGGATGCGGTGGAGGACGTGCTGCCACTGTGCCCGGAGGAGGCCCGGGCGCGGCTTTCCTCGGCTCTGGCCGATGGGAGAGATGCAGCGCGCCATGCAATCCGATGTGGACTCGACACTACGGACTCGCTGGGTAGGGCGATTTCTACCACGGTGGCGCTTCGACGTCACGCCTGGCTGCGGTCCACGTCCTTTTCAGGGGATGTCCAGAGCACCCTCATGGACATGCCTTTTGATGGCGCTCGCCTTTTGGGTGAGAAAGCGGACAGTGCACTGGCTCG
Source organism: Triturus cristatus (assembly GCF_964204655.1). Lineage (NCBI taxonomy): Eukaryota > Metazoa > Chordata > Amphibia > Caudata > Salamandridae > Triturus > Triturus cristatus. Next base: position 859,361,961 of record NC_140581.1, on the reverse strand, counting down.
CTTCAAGGACTCCCGGGCTACGGCCACGTCCTTGGGCCTCTCAGCCTCGCCTCGCGGCCTCTCAGCCTCGCGGCCACAAACTTCCGCTTTTCGCTCCTTTCGAGGCCAAGGAAGGGGCACCTCCTCTCGTCCGCCTAGCCACCAGCCGCAGAACCAGCCTGCACGCGGTCGCGGACGTGGTTTCCGCCGAGGCGGTACTGGAGGACGACGCGGTCAGTCCACATCCACCCCGGCAGCATCCGCCTCAAAGCCTTCCTAGTCCGAGCTTTCAGGCCCATTCCACGCCAGTGGGAGGCCGGGTTCGCCATCACCTGCCCCACTGGCGTACCATTACTTCGGACAGGTGGGTGCTGCAAATCGTCCGAAGGGGCTACTCCCTCCCCTTCGAGACGACCCCTCCAGCCATGCCACCGCAGCACCACCGTATCTCGGAGGATCATTTGAATCTTCTGTGAGAGGAAGTTTCGGCCCTCTTGGCCAAAGAGGCCGTCGAGCGCGTTCCGAGCCCAGAAGTAGGTCGTGGTTGTTATTCCCACTACTTTCTGGTTCCCAAGAAGGGCAAAGGAGGCCTACGCCCTATCTTGGACCTCCGGAACCTCAATGCCTTCCTCCGGAAGGAACGGTTCAAAATGTTAACTTTGGCTCAGGTTCTAGCTGTCCTCGACCCTGGAGACTGGATGGTAGCGTTGGACTTGCAGGACGCATATTTCCACATCCCCGTCCTGCCGGCCCACCGGCGTTACCTGCGGTTCACGGTGGGTCAGGAGCACTTTCAGTTCACCGTGCTCCCCTTCGGCCTTACCAGTGCCCCTCGGGTGTTCACGAAAGTGATGGCGGTGGTCGCAGTTCATCTGCGCAGATCAGGGGTTCCAGTCTTCCCCTATCTCGACGACTGGTTGTTGAAGGCGGGCTCGCCCCAGGCAGTCGTCTCCCACCTCCAGACTACGGCGGATCTCCTGCATTTGCTGGGGTTTTCCATCAACGTGCCGAAGTCACACCTGAGCCCCTCTCAGAAGCTCCTTTTCATCGGAGCGGTTCTCGATTCGGCACAGTTCCAGGTTCATCCCCCGTAACAGCGGGTCCGGGATATACATGCCCTGATTCCCATCTTTCGGCCTCTATCCTGGGTTTCAGTCAGGCTAGTGTTGCGGCTTCTGGGGCTGATGGCCTCCTGCATCCTACTAGGGCATCACGCCAGGCGGCGCATGCGGGCTCTGCAGTGGGACCTGAAGTTTCAGTGGGCCCAGCATCACGGCAACCTGTCCGACCATGTCTTGATCTCGGAGGGCACTGCACAGCAGTTGCAGTGGTGGCTCACGGACCGCGATTGGGTCACGGGCAAGAGCCTCTCCCTACCCCTACCGGAGCATGTCGTAGTGACGGATGTGTCCCTCCTGGGATGGGGTGGCCATATGGGAGAGGCGGAGATCAGAGGCCTCTGGTCTCCGGCGGAGTCTCGCCTGCACATCAACTTGTTGGAGCTGAGAGCGATCCGACTTGCACTGAAAGCCTTCCTTCCCTCTGTCCGGGGAAGTGTCGTGCAGGTGTTCACGGACAACACCACCGCCATGTGGTATTGCAACAAACAGGGCGGGGTGGGGTCGTGGACCCTTTGTCAGGAGGCTCTGCGCCTCTGAACATGGCTGGAACACCAGGGCATCACCCTGGTGGTTCAACATCTGGCGGGCTCTCTGAACGCCAGAGCAGACGAACTCAGCCGCCGGTGCATGATGGATCACGAATGGCGTCTGAACTCCGAGGTGGCGCAAGGTCTCTTTCAGCAGTGGGGAGAGCCTTGGTTAGATCTATTCGCCACCGACGAGAACGCGCAATGTCAGCAGTTCTGCGCGTTGGAATTTCCAAGGCGGCACTCGCTCGGCGACGCTTTTCGTCGCGAGTGGAGTTGCGGTCTCGCCTTTCCGCCTATACCACTTCTGCCCAGAGTGCTGAAGAAGATCAGGCGCGACCGGGCCCAAGTCATCTTGGTGGCTCCGGATTGGGCACGAAGGTACTGGTATCCCGAGCTACTCAGTATGTTGACCGATCCTCCGATACGTCTGCCCCTTCGGGAGGATCTTCTGTCGCAGCAGCACGGGACGGTCCTCCACCCGAACCTGTCCAGCCTCCACCTCCATGCGTGGAGATTGAGCGGCGGCAGTTGATGCCATTTGACTTGCCTCCTGAAGTCTGTGATATCATTCTGGCAGCCAGGCGTCCCTCCACAAAGACGGTATACGCCTGCCGGTGGAACAAATTTGTGGCATGGTGCACAGCAAAGGCTGTGGATCCTCTTTCCGCCCCTCTTTCTGAGGTTCTCCTCTTTCTTCCTTCTTTGGCCCGGCAGGGCTCTGCCCTGGGCACCTTGAAAGGTTATCTTGCTGCCCTCTCTGCCTTCTTACGGCTTCCTGATCAGCCCTCTCTTTTCAAGTCCCCTGTAGTGTCACGCTTTCTTAAAGGCATTACTCACACGTTCCCTCCTGTCCCTTTCGTAATGCCTCAGTGGGACTTGAATCTTGTCTTAACATTCCTGATGTGCGCTCCCTTTGAGCCTCTTCACAATTGTCCTCTTCGTCTTTTAACTCTTAAGACTGCTTTCCTGGTAGCCATCACCTCGGCTAGACGGGTGAATGAGCTCCAGGCTCTATCGTCCAAGCCTCCTTTTCTATATGTTCATCCAGACAAGGTTGTCCTTCGGCCTCGTCCTTCCTTTCTACCGAAAGTGGTGACCCCCTTTCATCTTGGGCAATCTGTCACCTTGCCCACCTTCTTTCCGCCTCCGCATCCTTCCAAAGAGGAAGAGCGGCTCCACCGTCTGCACCCAAAACGTGCGCTCTCCTTTTATTTGGACCGCACGAAACAGTTCCGAGTGGACGACCAGCTTTTCGTTGGCTACGTGGGTGCAAAGAAGGGAAAAGCTGTGCACAAACGGACCATCTCCCGGTGGGTCGTTTTGTGTATAAAAATCAGTTATTCCTTGGCGAAAAAAGACCCTCCTGTTGGGCTGCGAGCCCATTCTACTCGGGCCACAGCGGCTACTACTGCTTTGGGACGAGGAGTTCCTTTGCAGGACATCTGTCAGGCGGCGACGTGGGCTTCGCTGCACACGTTTGCCAGGCACTATTGCCTAGACAGCCAAGTCCGGAGGGATGGCTTCTTTGGCCGTTCTGTCCTCCAGGACTTTCTGGTGTGATCTTGGTTCGCAGACCCACCACCGGGGTTAGTATTGCTTGGGTATCTATTCTAAGGTGAGGAATCTAACTAACGTGTTTCTTTCAGATGAACAAGTTACTTACCTTCGGTAACGATGTATCTGTAAGAAGCATTAGTTAGTTAGATTCCTCACCGACCCACCCATCCTCCCCGTTCTGCGAACTGACATCTAGGGTTAAGGCTATCCCTTTCAGGGCCCTAGAATTTTTTGGCACCAGTGTCGGTCTCTTGCATGGCTCTGCGTTCCTGGCGCGGAAAGCTATGTACAAGAACTGACGTCAGCGAGCGAGGGCGGCGTCTAAGTACTCCGACGACGTCATTCCGGCGCACGACGCCGACGACGGACGCGGAGCCGCAGACGACGCCTAGCGACGCGCAAGGGGTATTGCTGACGAAAAATCTTCCGGATCCAGTCTGACGCCTGGGGATATTCTAAGGTGAGGAATCTAACTAACTAATGTTTCTTACAGATACATCGTTACCGAAGGTAAGTAACTTGTTCGATAGCTGCGGCCCCAGGCGCTCTCAGCAGGGTCTTCGGAGGCAAGCCGGCAATGCCCTTCACGACCTTGGAGTGCGCGTGGAGACCTTACAGCCTGGCACAGGTGAGACGTCTCGGTGTCAAAGGTTAGGGGTAGTCACAGGAGTCCTGAGGCAAGTAATGCTATGAGGTCGGGAAAGTAAATGTCATCCACCATGGCCGCCGGACGGTGAGGAGCTCCAGGAGGGAGCTCCGAGGCTGAGGATTGCTCAAGCGAGCTGTAATTCTTGTTTGGCCTCGCATCCCGTACATCGGATCCCCCAGCCGATATCGGAACATTCGACCCCTGCTGGGGAACCTATCTGAATGAGGACTCACTGCCAGTGGCCGGGACGCTTCAAGAAGGGATAGGAGAGGTGCCCCGGCAGTTTGTTGGTTTTCGCAGCATCCCTGATCGATGGTGGTGACTGCGGCTCAAGGTGAGGCTGGGCCTTTGTTTTCGAGTGTGGCCCAGGTGACACTGCCGATGGATGAAGGCTCGGCTTGCTGGAGTGCCCGACGAGACTTGGTCCAGGTGCGGACCTGGAGTTCGCTTTAGGTTCTCGCCCAGGCTTGAGAGGCTGGGGCCTGCACTGCACCCTCACCCCCCTGAAGGCACAGCAGATACTGTAAAAACATGGTTGGTGGGGCCCTGACCTCTTGTGATTTGGGAGATACACTGCTATAAATGTTTTAAACTGCAGTTAATATGGCACTTTAAAGTTTAGTGTATATACTGCATATAATTGTATGATAACTACCACCCTGCCTTATGCTTGCTTCCGGACTATGCCTCGACATTTCTTCTTCGACCTGAGTCCTGATTGTATCTCGGAATTCTACCGTTCAACCATGCGCCCATCTTACCCCATCCGAAACTCGAATCTTGTGCGCTGCGGACACAACTCCTGGTCCATTAACTACCCAGACAAAATGACCAGTAATGCAAAAAAAAACTTCAAGCATAGTACTCTAAAACAACACCCGGAAACACTCATTGTAGATACCTACCAGCCATCATCCATCAGGCAGGAATACAGATTACCAAACTTAAACCTGCAGAATACCTATCGTTTGAATACCTGGGTGTCGAACTCACTGCCAAGGGCACCTCACCCATCAAATTCCACACCATCTACCATCCTCCTGGAGAGCGTACCCTTTTCCCCGAAGAACTTACAGACCTTATATCATGGTTCTCCATGACAGACACTAAAGACGTGTTCCTGGGTGACCTCAATATCCACTGGAACGACCCAGAAGACTCCACTGCCCAGAACCTATCCAACCTACTTGAAATATATAACCTCAAACAACTCTGCAATAAAGTTACTCACATCAAAGGTGCAACACTGGATGCGATCATTACCAACAATGCTCTGGTCTCTCTGAAAGCGATTTCTCCCATTGACTGGTCCGACCACCACCTCATTCTGTTCAAGATTGATGCACTTGTCTCCCACCAACCTATTCGTGATGACAAACCTAAACACTGGACCAGAAATATCAAAGCAGTCCCTTTATCCGAACTTGAATCCAAGATTCATGCCCATCTTCAACTCCAACCCTCATCATCGACGGCCGATGACCTCACTACACACTTTAACTCAAAAATGACAGAGGTTCTAGACCAAGTAGCTCCTCTCAAACTCAAACAATTGAGGCGAACCAAATCTAAACCCTGGTTTAACGTGGATCTGAATGAGCAAAGGCGTCAACTCAGACAAATGGAAAGGTCTTGGAGACTAAACCCCTCGACCTTACACCTAGTGCAACTTAGATCTGCTCGGCAAGCATACAAAATACACATTTTCAATGAAAAGGCGTCTTTCTTCCGCAGCTAACTAGATCTGGTGAAAAACAGACCGAGGGAACTCTTCAACATTGTCAAAAGCCAAACTAACTGCACTCCCTCTCAAGAAATCAAAGCCACCAATGAGCGTTGTGAAGAAATTGCCACCTTCTTCACTAATAAAGTCTCGAAAATTGATCAGTCCTTCATCCAAACCTCTAACCCTCCTTCCCTCTTAACCTGCCGCACTCTAACCACCCCTGATCATTTAGAAAGAGTTCTTACCAAGGACAATCAGGTCTGCCTCCAGCTAAAAAACAATGCGCATTGGTCCGACTTTGAGCTTATGTCGGAAAATGAGGTTTTCAGTATAATTTCTAACCTAAAACCTTCCTCCCACACTATGGACCCCATCCTATCCACAATCATAAAAGAACTTAACCACACCATTTACCCTTTCTGGACAAAAATCATCAACGCCTCTCTCACCTCAGGCTGTGTCCCAGACTCCCTTCAACTTGGACAAATCACACCCATTCTCAAAAAACCAGGGGCCGACCCTAATGATCTCAACAACCTTAGATCTATCTCCAACCTCCCATTCCTTGCAAAAACATTGGAGAAATGCGTTCTCCACCAACTCAACAAACACATTGATGATTTCAACCTCCTCGACACCTTTCAATCAAGATTCAGGAAAGGCTGTAGCACCAAAACAGCTATGCTCAACGTCTCTGACGATATTCACAAGGCTTTAGATGAAGGTGATGCCTGCCTACTCATCCTTATTGACCTATCTGCGGCATTCGACACAGTGAATCATCCAGCGCTTCTGGAGACCTTGTTGAAGTGCTCCGGCATCAATGACACAGTACTAAAATGGTTCACCTCCTCCCTTCAACACCGCTCGCAACAAATTAAAATCAACTCCTGTCTTTCGAAGCCAACAAAAGTCACACTTGGGGTCCCGCAAGGCTAGATGCTCTCCCCGGCCCTCTTCAATCTTTTCATGGAGCCACCACAATCATCTTGAAAAAAGCTGGAGTGAATTACCACCTTTACGCTGATGACACCCAAATCTATTTCAAAATCAAGTCTCCCAGCGACATCCAACACCTCAATGCCACTCTAACCGAGATCCAAACTTGGTTCAAAGCTAACCACTTAAAACTCAATCCATATAAAACAGAACTAATCCTATTCTCTCCAAAAAACAACCATCGTCCAATCCAAGAGTGGCTCAATAATCTGGTCGCCCTAAACTGCCCCATCGTCCTATCCGACTCAGTTAAGTCTCTAGGCATCACCCTTGACAAGAACTTATCTTTGGAGGCCACATCCAAAACTCTGCAAAAAGTGCTGTTTCTCTCTAAAACACCTCAAGAAATTGAAACCTTTTCTTCCCCATGATGACCTCAAGACAGTAGTCCAATCCCTAGTTCTCTCTAAAATCGACTACGGGAACACCATCCTAACAGGGACTCCAAAAGCTCACCTAGCCCCTCTAAGGGCTGTGTTGAACATGGCTGCTCGACTCGTATCTGGAGTAAAAAGATTTGATCACATCACTCCAGCTCTCAACTCCCTCAACTGGCTTCCCATAGAAGGGAGGTGTATTTACAAACTGGCCTGCATCACACACAAAACCCTTCACTCTCCGGCCCCTAACTACCTGAACAACATACTGGTAAGAGCAGGTCAATCCAGAACGCTGAGAAGCTCCAACTTACTCCTTCTTATTCCTCCGAAACTGAAAAAGAAAACCACACAATACCGATCGTTCTCTGGCAACTCTCCCAGGATGTGGAACGCTCTCCCTAGAGTCCTCAGATGCAACCCCTCCTTCTCCTGTTTCAAAAGGGACCTGAAAATCCATCTCCTTAACAAATACTTTCCTGACCAACGTCAACTAACCTAGACTTCAATATCCGAGTTTACTCCTCTCTCTTGACATTCAAGGATAGTTTGTGACCGGACTGTGTTAACCACCTTATCTTCCATGCTGTATTATTTTTATCCCTGATTTTGCTTTCTTACTGCCTGCCTACTATGTAATGCAATTTCCGGCTGTTTTTCTTTACAGTATGTATGTAAAGCGCTCTGATACCCACGGGTCAAGCTAGCGCTATATAAACTTTTAAAATAAAATTTTAAAAAAAATACTTTGTAATGTGTTTCTGAAATATTTAGTGGTTTCAGGGGACAATGATTCAAGAGGAATTGTAGGGTAGGATCAACCTTCTTTACAAACCTATACGTGGGTATCAGTAGGCTAGAAGGGGGTGCTTCTGGGTAGGATTGATGGCCACTGGCACGAAGGAGGTCTCGGTAAGGGATTGATGTGTACACGTATAGCATACAGTCCATTGCTTACATTTACACATTAGGGTCCACAGGTCGAGCTGTGTGGGTCTCAGTAATGGAATTTGAAGGAGAGAAAGTAGGCAACATTGGTAGGGTAAACCTGTGTGGGGCTCCATATACAGTTAGAGCTCGAAGGGCTGCCAACCAAGATTGGGGTGCGTTATTAAAGTTCTATACCCATTGCGGTGGCTAACCAGTACACTCAGTCTTGACAGACAAATTCCACTCGAGAGAGGCCGTGGCCCATTGAGCCAGCCCAGGCTCGGGTCTCTGGGATGGGTGGTCCCAGCCTGTCAGCCTGAGAGTGAGATGAAGCGGGGTGTGTGCCGGCAGGCAGGCAGGCAGCAATAAACACTGGGAAGCTTGGCTCTAGTCCTATTGGACTCTTCTCGAGTCCACAACAGGTGCAGGAATCTGGTATGTTCTTGCATCAGCTGAGCCATCCTAATTGCTAATCAGTTGGAGGATGGCTGAGGGAAGTGACAGGGAGGGTGGGCATGATGGTGGAACTAAAGATTCTGGGTGAAGAACATGATGCTGTTACCTGCTGAGAAGAGACAAACGACCCATAATTGCTTAGGCTTGGGAGATAGTTAAAAGAGAGGCATTCTGTCCGGAACATTTTTCATCGGGTCCATAGACCGCCACCTCAAACATGGACCGGAAGAGCCCTGGAACGTACTACAATCACGTGTCTCGACATCTGGTACCGACTGACTCAAATTAATCACTGCATATACCCAATGCTGGTAGCTGCACTACAGAGTTACTTGACAGCACCTACAACACACTAATAGCACTCATGTTCAGCCATGCTCGACAAGACAATGTTCAAACCACTCACCAACTTCTAATTGATACCACCCTTTACCACACAAATCACTCACACCCATCACAACTACTTACATCTTAAGTTCTCATGACTAAGAAAAATAAACTCAATACACACATACATACCCACATAGTCACTGTTTCAGGGACCAACACTACTGCCTCTGTTTATTTCCGATACCACTCACTTGATCGTTTCACTGTCTCGCACAGATAAACATATCTGCTAATGAATTCACCCTCAGTCACTCAAATCTCAATGCAACATCAACCAGACATGCTACATAGCTCTCCATTAACTGACTTGCCATCCTCTATTCACCCAATCACTTGTACCACAGCTCAGCTATTCCATTACTCAAATACCTATATCCCAACTCATCAACTCTGCACACCCACATACTCAGATTAGCATCCACAACAAAACCCGTTGCTCACACCACACACTCACTACATACCATTTAACCCTTTGCAGCAGGTTGGCAAGTGAGACTCCCTGTTTGTGCTGGAGACTCCCATTTTTTACTAGTATGGCCTTTTAACATAAGTATTTGTAAAGCACACGTTCACCCCTGACGTGGTAACTTGGCGCTGAATAACAGGTGTTTATTGTTACCCAACGATAATCATTTAATCGACCTCAGATGGATGAAAGATTGAGTGGATCCGCCGGGATTTGAACCTGTGACCATGAGGTCAAACACAGACCCCTGCAGTGGATGCAATAGTCCACCAAGCCACCGTACCTTTCAGAAGTGTATGCAAATCCTTCCCATTGAGTCCCACTTGATAAATATCGATTCCAGTGCAGTGGCATAATTAGTAAAATAGTATTATTTTCACAGATGGGCTCTGTGGTGCTGCACTATTTAGTTGCGAAACTGTCAGTGTCGGTGGGGGGGGGGGCTAGCTCAGTAAGTTGAATGTTTATCCTTTGAACATAGATTAACTAGTCACAAGTCCAGCTCCCACCAAGACAGCCCTGCATCCTCCCCGAAGCTCGGTTGATGGAGTACCATAAATTGTGTAATATTCATTCCTGCATGAACAAAACAATTTATTTATGCAGATTGTTTAGTTAGCCACTGGGTATCTTTGGTTCTGTGCTCCCAGCAAGAATACAGATGAGGACTTACAGGCTAGTGGCTGGCGGGTCGGTTGAACGATATGCTCACTTGTCAGTGTTTTACACCACTGCTTTCTTACAACACCAGTCTCATACCTTACAATGTAACCCACCACACTACACATTCCCCCACGCAGTAACGTGCAGCATGGTTCAGCCCACAATTCTGCTGCTCAACAACTAATTTGCTTAAATCAGAACTCAGTATCGGCTGTCCGTCCTGTGCCACTTGATGACTGGCCCTGCTTCATGGCGCCTGGACCAGCGGGGTTTGTGGGACCTTGTATGTAACCATTCTATGCAGTGGCCAGTGGCGGATGGCCGGAATCCCCACCTCCGACCCGGAAGTTCCGCCTCCGGCCCGGAAGCCCCGCCTCCGGCCCGGAAACTCCGCCTCCGGCCCAGAAGCTCCGCCTCCGGGCCGGAATTTCCGGCCCGAGTGCAGACGTAAAGTTAGTAGTCGTAAATCCATTCTGTGAATACCAAAAGTAGTAAGGGCATTCTGTGAATACCAAAAGTAGTAAGTGCATTCTGTGAATACCAAAAGTAGTAAGTTTAGGATTTTGTCTTAAGTTAATTCTGTGAATCGGGCCCATAGCGTGTATCTGTATTAGGGTGAGGAGGACCTGTACGAGTTACCAGACAGCGTGTGTGCCTTTGTGTGTGTTATCTTCTTTTTATGTGTGCTTCTAAAGTGTTTTGTCTGTATTAATTGTATATGCACCCACACACATTGTTGTGTATGTATAAACAAAAATGTGTATGTACATACATATATTTTGGCTTTTCTGATGTGCTTGTTAGAATGAGGTCTTGGAAGGTACAGCGTAATAACCTATTGTTATGTCTAAGTTGGAATCAATCTACGTGTTGTAGCGTGCACCTTGTTGCATCACTGATTACGCTCGGAATCCCCGAGTGTCATCAGTGATCAGTTGGAGATTTACCGGTGGAGTGCAGCTGTGCGGAGCTGTGTTGCTGTGCTGGCTACATCACCTTCATCTTAAATAAATACCTTTAATCTACTACGACTCATGAAGCATCTATACATAATAAAATTGGCGACGACTTGGAGAGAAAAGAAAAACCTAACTCGCGGAAGTGATTTCCCTCAACTTTCAAAGAATATAAATCGATCTTATGAAGCACTGAAGTTGACAAGAAAGCTCTAGAATGCCGATCAGAAAAAGGAAAATCTAGCGTGAGTCCGTGAAGTTTGGTGAGTCAAATTTTATTCAATAAAAGAAGCCAGCACATCTACAGAAGACGTTGCATCGAATTAGGCGATTTACATTTAAAATTGCCTGACATTCGTTTAAATGCAGTAGATCTTTGTTCAAGTTGGAACACTCTTACCGGCAAGCATTCTGCATTCCAGGCGTTCGTCATTCACGATCTGTGTCATCGACGAACTTACATGTTGACCTTGCGCACTACGCACCACGTAGTGCGTGCGGCCATTTTGAATATCTAAATTGTTCCCAAATCGGAAACTCTGTGCGTGCACTCCGGTGATACGCACACCGATCTTCAACTCCTAATTATCTTTTACACATATTTTAATGCAACGGAACTAAGCGGAAGATAACAGAACACATAAGGTATTGTGTAGTTATCCATTTCCTTCTTCAAGACTGTATTTACAGACATCAAGATTACTTTGCATGTCACTCATGGTATCAGACACATTTATACCAATTGTTACCACAACAAAGTGACATTATTATTATTATTACTATTCATAACAGTCATACTGAGAGTCAGCCTTACCATTAATTACGGTGACAGGCACACCAGATCAAGTACTTGCCTGTCAATTACCAACCATTCACGTGTCACAAGAAAGTCATTATCACTAACTTACCTCAATCGTATTGTTACACAGTTTTACCTTTTCATAACAACAATAATACAAAATGTGTGCAGCTCAAACCTTTTCGCTAACGCCTCCACAATCCTTTCTCACCACTAAAGGAGATCCTCCGATTAAATGGCTTGAATGCAGGGAATTTTTGTTAATTATATTGATGCCTGGGAAGATGGTGATGATGACTTAACACAGGTTAGGAAGAAGAAGATTTTACTTCATTCACTTGGCCCTCAAGGGTTAAAAGTTTATAATTCAATGAATTAGAAAAGTAATCCTGATGATGATTCAAATGTTTTTCTTCATGCATTGGAAGATCTCGACACCTATTATTCAACGTCAGTTTGCATAGCCATTGACCGACATACATTTTTTGGAAGAAAACAAGAGAAGCAAGAATCCGTAGAAGATTTTGTTTCTGATCTAAAAAAACTAGCCTTGACATGCAGATTTGGTCCATTAGAGGAAGAACTAATCAGAGATCAAATCATAATGTATGTAAATAATGAACATGTACAAGAACGTCTCTGGATACATGGTGAAGCCTCATTGTCTGATGTGGTTGCTTTAGTCAAAAAGGCGGAAATCACTAACAAATGTGCTAAAGCCATTTCTGATTCACCCAAGGAAGTTGACAAACTTACCGTCAACAAAATAAATTCGAAATCAAAAAATAAGTTCGTAAATTTTCCCACACCTAACAGAGACAACACCAACATCAAATCTATTTCATCAACATTGAAGTGTTACAGATGTGGCAGTAAAAGCCATTTAGCCAACTTTAAAAACTGTCTGGCTAGGAAACAGAAATGCCTTCAATGTGGAGTTATTGGCCATTTCACAAAGGCGTGTCGGCGAAACATAAATAAGAAAAAAAAAAGTTAATTTACTTGAGGATGATTGTATTGACTCTTCATCAACATCATCTTGTGATGATGTTTCACCTAAGAATGTAGATTGTGTTTTAGGTGTATCAGACAGTGTCAACTCGTTGAATGTTAACTGCAAATCCAAACCTGTATGTGCCATGTCCATTGGTGGTGTAGGAATACTTATTGTGGCGGATTCAGGTTCTCCGTACACAATCATCGACAAAACACTATGGGAAAAAGATTTTGTTGATGTATTAGGTTCTACCTTATTACATCCTGATATTTCACCTGAGAGCTTTACAGGAGAAAAAATAGATTTATTGGGTTACCGGGAACTGATTTTTGAGTTTAAGGGCAGATCTTGTAGTGGCAAATTATACGTGGGTTTAGATGGCCCCCCTGTGCTTCATCACCTTCATCTTAAATAAATACCTTTAATCTACTACGACTCACGAAGCATCTATACATAATACCTATTTTGACAGCTTTGAATGTAGTATTTCCTAAATCCGAATTAATATGTTGGCATGTTGGAATGTTTTTGGCACATGCACATCTAAGGCTCTTCACTCTCACCCTGCCTGCTCTGGGTGGACAGTTGTACTATCGCGAGATGTCTCTGACGGCCTGAAAGACAAACCGCGTTCCACGCTGAGGGGCGCGCGCTGAGGTCAGTGGGGCTTCCGGTGCAAATTTGATACGACGGTGCAGCGAGCTGTAGCCGAGTAATGGCAGCAGGGGAGGCTGGGTCAGTGGTTGGACTAGGAAATGTAATTACGCATAGTAATGGCTAATTAAGGATAATGACCTTTTTGAGGAGTGGCAGAAACTACACAGCCCCTCTGGCCCTGTGTGCTTGCTTCGCACTTTCGCTGTATGAAGATTTTCAACATTGTCACTCAAAAAACACACACATGCCCAGCGATCTGTTGGAGGTATCCCCGAATATAAACTGTAAATAAAAATAATAATATTAATAATGATTGAGATAAATTTATAGAGAGGCTGCACGACCTGTAAGATTTCTGTTCGCCTTTAAACAGCGGTGATGCGTCAGCTTAAGATGGGCACCGGTGCCAACTATTTTATGGACATTTCAAATCGCTCCGTCATGATTGTCTTCTGGGAGAAACGCGCTGTTCCCGCATTGCAGATTACGCGCCTAGGGAGTGATATTGCAGGAGCAGCACCAAGGCTGTTGGCTGACCTTAGAGCCCGGCGTGAGCTGAACCAGCGGCGGGCAGTATCAGCAGAGCAGTGCCGGCGAACAAGGGAGGGATGCATTCAGCACTTTATCCCCGGAGACCGGGGCTCCTGTGATGTCAGAAGCTGAGCATATTTCAGGACTGGACAATTGTTTATTGTTGGCCTCTAAAACACGTGCTTTCTTCCCGTTCCTTGGCCTCCCTTTTTATTTAGAGATTATTTTGCGTGCTGTTGACGGTTCACTGTTTTCTCAGCGATGAGGGGGTGCATATTATGTCAAATGTTACAACGGTTCTTGTACTGTCTGCCACCACGCACAGGGCATTAAGGGGGCCGGGTCCAGCCCTGACAGTAATTAAAAAACACTGGCATTGATTCGAGTCCCCATCGGTCTCTGAAATTAATGTCCTTAACCTTACAAACAAAAAGCACAGTGCTCGGGTAGCATTAACTGTTAAAGTAATCAATGTCGGCGTTGTAGTTCCTGTTTACATCTGACATGTTTTACTTAATTTTGAGTTTTCTAGGAGTGTTTGCTGTTTCAAAGAGGATTTGTTTTACAGAGTCTTCTCTAGGAGTCTGTGTAAGTTCAGGTTGTGTGTTTAGGACGGGTTACACTTAATAGCTCTGAATCCGAGGCTGAAGACAGTGTGAGTTCCTTCCATTTCCTGTCGGTGAGTCACGAAGGGTTTCAGAATACATGTTCATCCAATCCTTGGCCTCTTCGCCTATTGCACAGAGCAATGGTTATGTGTGCTCATTTTTATTCTATGCGAAAGTGTGTGAAGGAGATACACAGCTGTCTAAACTTTGGTAGTGCACATTTAAAAGAAAAAGCAGTGCTAATTGGTGAGTGGGTGCATTTTGTTTGAAGGCGGTTAAGCGAAAGAGATGCAGAAGAGTAAAAAGAGGGCACGGAAGAGGAAATAGATGAGGTGTGGGATGTGCTAATGAAGGGTTTTAGAAAGATTTGGGGAGAAAAGGGGCATATGTGTGTGTAACAGATACTACAAATGAAAGTGATATGACTGGAAGTATGGAAGTGCTTGAGACAATTCAAAGACTTCCCCACAGGCCTTCAATCATATTTTCAAAATGTACACTTTTTCAATTCTAATTATTCATATCAAATCATCGTTGTTACTCATTTATCTGATACTGGTAACAAGCACTGGCAAAGCCAATAGGTTAGGCTTATTTTAGGTGCATGTCTGTTCCTATGGCATACGTGTGATGAAAACTCACAGGGAGGCACCAAAACACTGGTCTGGTGGCAATATGGGAAACACAGGTGTTTACTTTACATGCTTTTCAAGGCACGCCCTTATTCATACAGCCATGCCCCTTGGAAAGGGTTCCCATGTACAGACTTACACCACACCCCTTCTAGAGTCTTCCCCAATTTTTTCATCCCACTTAAAGCCCTGGTAATAACCAAGCCCCATTGAACAAACTAACAAAGCATGTTTGCGATTGCAAACCCTGTGGTTAGCAAAATCATATGGTTTGTGACCACAGAAGGGATATTGTGACCCTTTCCTAATCATTGAAAGGAGGAGGCGCGGAAGGGGCTTTCCTATTTGCACCAGGCAAAGTGGATATGATCGGTTGGAAACAACGTCCCCAATGTTTTTTACCCTCTGAAACAATTAAGATACTTTTCCTTAAATGACAACCGTTCCAGAACGGTTTTAAGTCTGACCTCCCAGACATTAGGAGGAAGATATATCTTTATGGACTTAATGAGGCAGTTGGAAAGCTAAAAAGGATGCTGCAGTCCCATTCATCTCTTGTACCACCTTCTCCAGAACATCTGCTGTGCTAAAGAAAGTGTGAACATGTTATTTAGACTGCTAGGAAGATTCTATATGGCAGTTGAAGCCATCTGCTCCTCTTATTGGTGGACTTTTTAACCTCAAAGTGTTTTTTGTTATTTAGGTAGTAAAAACACAACACACTGCTCGTTGGCTGCTTCAGAGTGTTGGTTGTGACTGCTGTTAGCACTGGTCATTAGGTGAGTGAGAGTTTTGTAACATGGCGGTGCCCAGGTCTGTCACAAGGGGAGGGCAGCTGCAGTTCTTTGCCCCTTACTTACTGGAGATCCCACCATCATGTTAAATGATTGGTTGTTTTCTGCTGCGCTAACTCTGAAAACCATTAGTTGGAATCAAATACTATCGCTTCCCTTTCCCCAGCATGTTTGTTTCCAACCATTATGCACTGCAGCTTGGATCGGAAACTAGTAAGGGCCCTCATAACTTTTGTCCCATAGCTCTAACAATGCTTCCGACTTGCCTGGTGGAGACCTAGATCTCACACATGAATAACTTAGGTTCACAAAGTTGGACTGAGTGTTGCTCCTAGGCAAATATCCTCCACACCTCCCTCCTGCTCTGGTACACCAGTGGATTGCCCCAAATAGGCGATGGTTATGCCAGAGCATGAAAATATTTTTTTATGGGAAAATTTTAATTCTCAGAATTAATCATTATATAACGCCTTACCAAATATGGAGGATAAAACAGCCGAGGTCCTGGGAGAGAGATACAGAGCTCAACCTGGAATCCCATATTTCAGATAAGTAGGTAAGAAACCTCCAATTAGAACCTAGGCCTGCTAATTATCATGGACCAAACTTTAGGCTCCAGACATCATCTCCACAACTAACAGATTCCATGAAGCCACATAGAGGACCACTAAACTCAAACATAACCTGCCTGTAAAAACCTGGACAACATTGAGGACGAAAATCATTGTTTCATTATATGTACATATTGTTTACACCTTGACAACACCTTGTGTTTCAGAGATCATAGCAGAAAACGTGCATTACTAATACTCAGCTCAAGGGTACAACTTCTTTGACCTCTGTAGGATGAAGGTTGAGCCAGCCCCTGATATTTAAATCCAGTGGACTGCAGATAGAACAGGGATCATAGAACCAACCATGAACTAGCAGAGTCATCTTGCTGGTTATGTGTATCCGTTTGCTGGACAGATAACCTGCTCAATGCGGTCAACCCAGACTGACTGTGTTCGCATTGCGCTAGAATTGACAAGAGAAAGCAAAATGTGGCCAAGGCATGAAGCAGGCATGTCAGAATGTAGGCAAATGGTTTAATGGCCTTTCTCTTTTTAGGTTAGTCGTTAAATCCTGCTTCATGGCAGATGTGAAACGCTGTGGAGAGTTCACTCCGATTCCCAAATTAAAAATATCCACGCACACAACGTTCATAATTGACAACCATTGGCACCCTGATTGGCAGCCTCAGCAGAGAGGTATTCAGTCAGCACTGCCATCTTAACCTGTGATGGTGGGATGAACATTACACCTATATTTTACTTTAGCGCCATTGTCCTGTCCCTGTAGTTACTAGCTGAAGCGTATATGTGACTATTGTGAATTAATCTGTAATGTGTGCGAGAGGAGCTTGCAATATTGCTTCCCAAAATGCCTGTCCATGTGCTTGGATGAGTTAAAAGTGGCAATGGGTGAACAATGGAAAGAAAACTGCAGAAAATTACACATTTTATGTTCTCGACCAGTGTGTAATGTGCAGAAGAAAAAAAGCAATGATTGTGGGATCGTTTAGTGGGTTAATAGACTGACTGCAGAGGTCTGAATTCAGCCTACAGATAACAGATTCGGATCACTGTAAACTCAGTGGGTAAATGCATTTACTAACGAGATCAGCGTGTATCCAGCAGTCCATAGATTCTCATTGATCCAGAAAGCTTAATGGGTTCATTTGTGTTTGACGTATTGGTAATAGTGAGGCAAGTCAGTGGGTTCATGCTTTTGCTGCAAATATTTTGAGCAACTTGCTTGTCAGAAGTCTCAGTCCTATTATGGGATCACCCTCTAAGAAGTGCACCGACTGTGGAACTTTGTAAAAATTTCAGCGTTCTCATATTTTATAAATTTGTTTGAGTGTCAACAATCTACGTTTTAGAAATTAAGTAGAATTAAGTGAAACTATTAGCTGTGTGGCTGGACCAATTATTTTATATACAAAATAGTCACAGGATATTTTGTTATTTTTACCCTCATCTTTTACCCTACCCCCAGTGTCCCCAATTGAACTCAATGTCACAGTTCTTATGCTATTTTTCATATACCCCGAATGTATCAAGGGTTTTTGATTGCAATTACGGTTGCAAACCATTGATCAGTAAATTACCCCTGATTTGGGAAGGTAAGTGACTCACAGCTTCCCCTTATGAGAATAGTGTCAGTAGCCTTGGAAGGAGAAGCTCCTGTGCCAGAGGACCAAATCTATGTCAGGACTGGAGGCGAGGATTATGCCTTCTTTCTTCACTTTATTCGAATAGCAGCAATAAGAAGAACAAAGACATTTCCCATGAACCAAAGGGAAAGGTAGTAAAAAGTTAAACACATGGTAACATCCAATCCTGAACAGAGAACTAGTGTCCAATCAGGAGTCCTCTAGACCAACATAGTCCTTTGCTAGTGTCCCCTCTTCCTCTTTCTTCGCTGCTACGCAGCCAGATAAGTGCTCTTCAGTTCATTTTACTGTTTAGCGCTTGTTGTCTGTTTATCTGTATTGATGACGATTGTGCGCGCTAGCGCTGGTTGTAATTGCAATTTCTGATGCTGACCGCGAGCGCGATGTGGTGTTTTAAGGTTTAATCCCTTTTTGGGGTTTCTGTGCCGTTTTTTACTCTCAGCTCATGGGCTTGGCTTGCGGTTGTGGTGTGTGCTGCGGGAGTGGGGTTTCCCCGTTCCTACGCGGCGTCCAGTTGGCTTCTGCTCTGTAGACCTCCAGCCGCCAGGAGGCGTGGGAGGTCATGTCGGTGCGTCGCGGCGTTTATTCCGATTGCTGAGGAATTCAAACACTGTTACCTCATAACGGAGCTGCTGGTTCTGGCGAACGCCCGTGAGGGTCTGTAGGCGGCGACGGTGCCTCTCATCTCAATAAAGCCCGCTAGCTGCCTGGTTTGTTATGCTCTGTCTCCTGCCCATGCCATTTCGGATTCAGAGTCCGTACCTCCCTTTTACACGCCTCTCAGAGGTCCGGTATTGCCCAAGCAGGGCATCTTGGGGGAAGCATCCCAGACCAGCTACACCCTGAAGTCTCCAAACCAGCATTGTTCCCCTGGGGCTCGAACCCCGAAATTACTACGGGACATCCGCTCATTTATTAATTAGGCTGCCACCCAGCCCTGATAACCTAGGCCAATATTGTCGGCCTGGTGTGTTGCCCACTGACAAGAAGATTCCTGTGTCCAGTACCATGAAGTACTATGACCAGTACCAAGAAGAGGAGGACCCTCTTGCAGACACCCCCTGGGGGGATGCTTTTTATGAGGTGGTGGATTCTTGCATCTACCAGGCAGTGGATCAGGCTATATCTCCTTTAGAAGCCAGGCTCTCGCGCCAGATAGACCAGGCGTTTGAGCGCCTTCAGCAGCGGATTGCTTTGCCTCCCCTGCCTTCGGTTTCTTTGGTCCTGGATACCCTTGGCTCTCTGCCCCCTAAACGGCCCGTGAACCTGGGGTAGATTTGGACGCGTTTGAACGTCTGAGGCAGGCCTTTGTAGATAGCCAGACCACCAGTCCTTTGGGACCTCCTTCCTCCTCACACCCGCAGGCCCATCTGTCTACTGACACGGGCATTGCGGGGGACCCTGTTGTTGTTCCTGGCCCTTCGAGACCCGCTCAGACCTCCCGGGTCGCACCGGATATGCTCGACCCCAATGACATCATCCACCCCCGGTCCTCAGAGTGGACCCCAGTCGAGAAGGTGGCTACGTATGTAGCTGAGCATATCCGCCGTCATCTGGAGAAAGAGGCACACAGCTGCCTATGGGCGGAGTGTCCCCGTTCCTCCCTCGAGGGAAAAGTAGCATTTACCCCTGAAATTGATCCCCGCATGTTATGTTATGTTATGTTATGTTATGTTAGTGCTATTTGTATTGCGCACGGCTGCTCCAGCGAAGGAGCGTCCCGGCGCACCGACAAGGTGGCGAACACAACACAACTGGGGAACAGAAATAATTATTAAGAAATTGGGGAGTGCAGGATTTAACAAAGCTCAGAAAATAAATGAGTTTTAGCGGCCTTGCGGAAGGAGAGCAGGTCACCAAAGGTCCGGAGTTTCAAAGGGAGAGCGTTCCAGAGTGCGGCTGCCCGCACCTTAAAAGAGCGACCCCCCACCCGACTGAGTTTGAACCGAGGGGCTACCGCTAATTCTTGGTCTAGCGAGCGCAGAGTGCGGCCCGGGATGTAAGGGCGCAAGAGTTGGTGCAGTAAGGGAGGTGATAGGCCCTTCAGAATTTTGAAGGAAAGGCACAAAACTTTAAAGTGGATCCGCTGCCTAACGGGTAACCAATGCAAGGCTCGCAAAGATTGACCGGCCGAGCAAAACCTAGGAAGACCTATGATCGCTCTGGCCGCAGCGTTCTGCACTCTTTGAAGTCGGGTTAACTCAGCCTGGTTTAATCCTATAAAAAGGGAGCTGGCATAGTCCAGCCGTGCCAAAACCGTTGCTTGCACCACCAATTGACGAGTTGCGGCATCGAAGTATTTAAGGGCAGGGCATGTCAACTTTCCTGCAAAAATTTATCAGAGACCCTAAGAAGGGGATCGGCAAATTTTGGAGGGCATGCCAAGATAAACTCCTGGACGCCCTGGGACCCATTACCAAAGTCCTCGACATGGCAGAGGAAGCTAAGGAGTCTGGCTCCATCATTTCCCCAGAGACCTTTTCCGGCTGGGCATAGAGAGTGGTAATTTTTTTGGGCAACTCTTAATTGTGCCCTCTCCACCGAGCGTCGCCGGTCCCTCCTTATTAAGAGCGACCCAAAGTTAGGTGACCTGGCGGACTCGGAGGTGGGCACCGTTGCTTAGGGTGGCCTCTTCTGAGAACCCTTTGTGAAAGAACTTGGCAAATTTGTCAATACATTCACATCATTGGACAAAGCCCAGGCTACCATCAAAAAGGTTTTCCCGCGTGATTTTCGCGGGGCCGGCCGAGGCAGGGGCCGCTCGACCAGTCATCAATCCCACTACACCAACAACAGAGGCTCCGGTCAATACCAGGACCAGTCCCGCTTTGGGAACTGTTATCCCACAAGAGGACGCCGCAGGAAAGGAAAAGGATTCAGAGAAGGTGCTTCTACCTCAAGCCCCGGTGAGTGTTCTCCCTTTTTCCCCACTAAGAATAGGGGGCGGTTGGCAAGTTGTTACCAGGCTTGGTTGACCGTAACACACGATGCTTGGGTGCTCCAAACAGTGCGAGGGTTTCATATAGAATTTGTAGGGATCCCGGTGCAAAGGTCCGCCCCTCGGCCCATTCAATTTTCGGTGCAAGACGCTGCGTTGGTGGACGAGGAAGTCGCATCCCTTCCCCACAAGGGCGCTATTTCCATTGCTTGCCTTCATCCCAGGGCTTTTTAAGCAATATTTTCTTGGTCGACAAAAACCGATGGCGGCAAGAGGCCGGTCATCAATTTAAGCGAGTTCAACGAATGGTTGGTTTACCGCCATTTCAAAATGGAGGGGATTCCTCTCCTTCGGTATGTGTTGCGCCCGCACGATTGGATGGTTTGATTGGATTTCAAGGACGCCTACTTGGTAATCCCGATTTTTCCTCCACATCGCCGGTTCCTTCAGTTCGCCTGGTGTAACTGCGTTTACAAATTCACGGCCCTTCCTTTCGGGCTCTCTTCGGCTCCCTTGTGTTTTACCAAGGTGCTCAAGCCGGTGGTCAAGTTCTTGAGAGCTCGGGGGGTCAGGATGATTGTGTATCTAGACGACATCCTTCTGATGGATTCATGCCCTCAGCAATTGACAGCACACCTGCAGATGACAGTAAGTCTTCTTCAAGACCTTGGCTTTGTAATCAACGAGCAGAAGTCTCTGCTACTGCCGGCTCAATTGGTTACCTTTCTGGGGTTTGTGATAGACTCCACAGCATCGACCCTCAGTCTCCCGGCCAGGAAGATCATCAAGATCCGCCACGAGTTGAGGCGTGTTCTGGCCAAGCAACAGGTGTCACTCCACCAACTGACTCGGGTGGTGGGCCTTTTGTCCGCCTCAATACAAGCCATTTTCACGGGTCCACTCCACTACAGGGCTCTGCAGCGCCTCAAGGCTTACTTCCTTCGCAAAGGGTATCCGTGTGCGCACAAAGTCCCGTTGTCGGCTGAAGCGAGGACGGAGATCTATTGGTGGTTGAATCATATGGACGCCTGGAACGGGCGTGCCATTTTCGGCTCTGCCCCAGACCTTGTAATCGAGTCAGATGCCAGCAGGCTTGGATGGAGCGCCTGTTGCGGGAACCTTTCTACAGGAGGGTTGTGGTCTCCCGAAGAACAGAAGTTGCATATAAATTGCCTGGAACTTCTGGCGGGATCCTTTGCTGTACGCTGCTGGACGAGAGACTCGGTGCAGTCATGCGTGCTCCTAAAAATGGACAACATTTCGTCAGTTTGTTGCGTGAACCATATGGGTGGCACCAGATCACAAGCCCTCTCAGATCTGGCAGCAAGCTTCTGGCAGAACTGCCTGGACAGCCAGGTCTCGGTCATGGCAGAATATCTCCCTGGGCGAGACAATGTGGAAGCGGATTTTCAGTCACGTCATTTTCGAGACTCGAGCCTCTGGAGGTTGGACCAGTCCATGTTTGCCGAACTGTCATTGGGGTCCTTTCTCTGCGGATCCGTTTGCGTCCAGACTGGACCATCAGACCTCACGGTTCTTCAGTTGGAGGCCGGATCCCCTGGTGACTGCCACAGATGCGTTTCTCCAGGACTGGAGGCTGAAACAGGGGTACACGTTTCCCCCGTTCGTGATGATCACGCGGGTAACAGCTCAAGTCCGCAGGCAGCTAGCGGACCTAGTCGTGATCACACCTCTTTGGAGGTCTCAAATCTGGCTACCAGTTCTTCTGGAACTTTCTTGGGATTTTCCAATCCTACTCCCCCGGTTTCTGACTCTTTACCCACAAGTCCGGAGGTGGCTCCTCATCCCCTGGTGTTGTCGAACTCACTGTGGCTCATGGCGAGGCAGATATCAGGGGTCGTTTGGAAGTCCCGGGACTTTCGCAAGATGCTGAGAGTTTCATCGCCAAGGCTTTGGCGGAGAGTACCGTCAAGAGATTCAAGTCCGCGTGGCACAGATGGTCCTGTTGGTGTTTGCAACGGGGTATCGATCCCGTGGTCGCCGACGTTGTTTCCTTGGTGAACTTTCTGGCTCATTTGGCTTTTGATGGTCTGGCCTACTGGTCCATTAACACCTTCAGATCGGCCATTTCGTCCGGCTACTCACCGGTGGATGGGTCTCCTTTGGGCGAACATCCGATGGTTTGCAGGCTTCTGCGTGGCATTCGCTTGTCCATGCCCCCGGAGCCGCGTTACTCTGCCCTCTGGGATGTTAATCAAGTCCTCAACCTTTTTCTGTCCTGGCAACCGAACAGGTTTCTCTCCAGGAAGGAGCTTTCGGCCAAGTTGGCCATGCTCATGTGTATGATCTCTTGCAGATGGGTATCGGACGTCCGTGCTCTAGATATCACTGGCAGGATATTTACCCCTGATGGAGTGGCCTTCACGTTGTTACGACACGCAAAATGCCATTCAAGGGTCATCTCCTATCCGGAGTTTCCGGACTCCCCGAAACTTTGTGTGGTCAGATGCCTCAAAGCATATGAGGAAATGACGGAGGAATTTCATCCTCTAGGGGAGCGTAAGCTTCTTACTGCGCTCCGGAAACCCTTTAAAGCGGTTTCGTCGCCAACCATCGCTAGATTGGTTCATTGGGTGATGCAAGAGGCTGGCATCAGCCTCCGTCACTTTGGTGCACATTCCACTCGTGGAGCTATGGCCTCGAAAGCATTCAGCTTGGGAGCCTGCTTGGAAGATATCCTCAATGCGGCAGATTGGTCTTCGGACTCAGCCGTTAAGAGGTTTTACTTCAAGTCGGTGCTTAATATTGCTCAGTTGGTTGTGGGCAAGCTTTAAACAAGCTTAATCCTCGCCTCCAGACCTGACATAGAATTAAATATTTCCTAGTTAACGTAACAGAAAGTTTCAATTCTATTAAGGACTCGGAGGCGAGGGTTATCCCGCCCTACACTCCAAGAGGAGTTCCCTCCCCGTACTGCAGTAAGTACTTTACTTCAATTGCTTATTGGTAATTCCATTGCTGTTCAAATGCACTGCTTCATGCTTCCATTGCAGGCTTTAGCAGTTTAGTTCTTCCAGTAAATGTGTCCCTGTTCTTTACAGGTTCTGATACTCACAAGCAGGATGCCTGAAGAGGAGGATTGGGCTGTCTTCACGCTCCGAAAGAGGAAGAGGGGACACTAGCATAGGACTATGTTGATCTAGAGGACTCTTGATTGGACACTGGTTCTCTGTTCTGGATTGAATGTTACAATTTGTTTATCTTTTTACTACCTTTCCCTTTGGTTCATGGGAAATGTAGTCTTTGTTCTTCTTATTGCTGCTATTCGAATAAAGTGAAGAAAGAAGGCATAATCCTCACCTCCGAGTCCTTAATAGAATTGAAACTTAAAGTTACGTTAGCTAGGAAATTTTTCATTCATGCTTCCTCAGACGTCTTCCCTAAACTGAAACTTTCCTTCCTTCAATAGGCATTGGCTGCTTTAAAATAATGTGTCCCATTTAGAAAAGCAAATACAGGGATGGAGGACTTTTGTCTTTTTCAGGTCTACATTCTTGCATACATAGTTATTCACAGGCCATCAAAAGTAGTGACCTGCCTGGTTAATGTTCGTTAAGCAGGTGAGTTTGGGAACCCCTTCAAATGCAAAGTTTGTGATACAATCCATTAGTACATATTGCATTGGAAATTACATTCCCATTCACAAACCAGTTAGCATTACGAATGGGAGTAGTACATCTGGTCCCAAGTACATAAAATATATTGTAATGTAGCCATATCTAATCGCTGTGGCACTCTCTGTATAATTGGAAACATATATATATATATATATATATATATATATATGTGTGTGTGTGTGTGTGTGTATATTTATATATATATTCACTGAAAAAACCATAGGTTTCAGGGACGTTATAGTTAGAAATTAGCATTTAAAAAACCTTAGAAACCTTAGAAATTCACTGAAAAAACTAGGTTTCAGGGACGTTATAGTTAGTTGGACATTTCACTCGTACAAAACCAGGGAAATTCGAACGTTATAGTTAGTAGAGCTAACTATAACTCGCGCCCCCGCAATGCACTGCTGATGGCGTCACATATTACATCACTCATGACATGGTCAGTGACATCACTGATGACATCTCAAATGACATCACTGATGATATCATCCAGTGAATGTATGTATCTGTAAAGTTTAAATATATTTTATATATATTAATGCCAAGGTGTATTGAAGAATGAGTTGGTGTATAAGTGTGTGGGTGGAGGATTTAATAGGTGTGTGACTGACTGTATAAGTTAGTCATTAAAGGTATCTTACTGAATCCATGGGTTAGTGACTACACTGTGTGAATGTCTGTATCAGTCTCTCAGTTGTTGTGTAAGCTGCTGCATGTGTTGATGATTAGGTACATGACTGTCTATATGGGCTACTTATTAGTTGCATGAGTATCTGTATGGGTGCCTCAGTGTTTGTGTGGGTGGGTGGGTGGGTGGTGTGTGACTTTCTGCCTACATGTGTGAGTGGATAATTTACTGGGTGTATCTGAAAGAAACACGTTAGTTAGATTCCTCACCTTAGAATAACCCCAGGAGTCAGACTGGATCCGGAAGATTTTTCGTCAGCAATACCCCTTGCGCATCGCTAGGCGTCGTCTGCGGCTCCGCGTCCGTCGTCGGCGTCGTGCGCCGGAATGACGTCGTCGGAGTACTTAGACGCCGCCCTCGCGCGCTGACGTCAGTTCTTCTTTTTTCCGCGCCAGTGAGCGCAGATCCGGGAGAGCTACCCCTTTTAGTCTTTTTTGACTAAGTTTTTTGATCCTTTTTGATCTTGTCTCGACTCCGATGCCGGTAGGATGCCTTGTTTTAAAGCCTGTGCTGACTGCAACCGCTTGATGTCGGTTACGGATCATCACCGCCGGTGCCTTTACTCTTTGGGCCTCGACCACGACGCGGAGTCGTGTTCGGACTGCAAGGCCCTGACCTCGAAGGCTAGACGGGAGCGGTCTCGTAAGCTCCTCGAGCTTCGCCCCTCTCGATCCCGGTCCAGGAGAAGGTCCAAGGATCGGTCGCGGAGCCGCAGCCGACGTCATCATCGATCGTCTGGCTCCAACTCTTCGGGTAAGTCGAAGCACTCCAAGAAGTCCAAGAGGCGACACCGCTCTTCGGACTCCCCTCGCCGGTCGCGCGACTCGGCCGAGGGTCAGGGTGGTTCCACTCCCGCGGCTCCAGCGGAGCCGCAGGCGCCGCGCAAGTCCCCATACCCGCCGGTCCCTGGGACTGACGCGACGCCGGCGGAAGTCAGTGCCTTCCTCTCGGCCATGAGGAACCTGGCTCCACCGTCAACGCCCGCTGGCGCGCCTTCGGGCCCCGCGGACCCGACTGGGCAACCTTGCATGCCGGCGGCTCCGGCCCCGGCACCGTCGCCGGCTCCGGCCTCGACGCCGCAAGTGCCCGAGGGACTCGTCCCCGCCGACGCCGGTCGACCTCGTCACGCCTCCTCCGCCGGCGTCGACACCGGTTCCACCTCCGACGCCGGCTCCGCTCGGCGTCGTGCCCCAGTTCAGCCCCGCTCCGGACCCGGCGCCGTTACGGCGTCGATGGATGCCGCGTTCGGCGCCGCTGGAGACACATTATGTCTATCGTCCGGCTCCGATCCTTCCTCCTGTTTACCAGGAATCGGATGACGGGGGCGAATGGGAGGGGTCCGAGGATCCTATGGCCGTTCAGGCTCAGCTGTCACAGGACTGGGCAGATGAACTGGGGGAGGCCAGTGGTCTGGATACCTCACCAGACACTGGATTCATCTCTCCTCCGACTGTGGCTTCGGAGGAGGGTGCTGCTTTCTCTGTGGTGCTGCGCAAGGCGGCCGCAGCCCTTGGGCTCGAGCTGCCTGCAGTGGCTGTGAGAACTAACGTCCTCACTGAGGTGCTTCAGTCTGCAGCAAGCTCCACTGAGCCTCTGCTGCAATTCAATGAGGCCCTCATTGACGTTCTGCAGGGCACCTGGTCCAAGCCCTCCACAGTCCCTCCTGTGGACCGGAACGTCGCCAGGCGCCACCGCCCTGCTCCGGGCGACCCCAGTTTTCTGTCCCAACACCCCACCCCCGAGAGCCTGGTTATCCAGGCTTCTACCTCCCAATCCTCCTTCCCGACCGCTCCGCCGGACCGGGATTCCAAGAGACTGGAACAGTTTGGCAAAAAGCTGTTCTCCTCCCTTAGTTTGGGCCTGCGGTCCTTGAACACCGCCTGTCTTTTGGACCGTTATTCCCGCTCTCTGTGGGATACGGTGGGGGACGTGCTGCCCCTGTGTCCGGAGGAGGTCCAGACACGACTTACCCAGGCTCTGGCCGATGGGAGGGATGCAGCGCGACATGCTATCAGATGTGGGCTTGACACTACGGACTCGCTGGGTAGGGCGATTTCTACCACGGTGGCGCTTAGACGTCACGCCTGGCTGCGGTCCACGTCCTTTTCGGGAGATGTCCAGAGCACTCTCATGGACATGCCCTTTGATGGCACTCGCCTTTTTGGTGAGAAAGCGGACAGTGCGCTGAATCGCTTTAAGGACTCCCGGGCTACGGCCAAGTCCTTGGACCTCTCGGCCCCGCGGTCGCAAACTTCCGCCTTTCGCCCCTTTCGTGGCCAAGGAAGGGGTGCCTCCTCACGTCCGCCTAGCCACCAGCCGCAGAACCAACCTGCGCGCGGACGTGGTTTCCGCCGAGGCGGTTCTGGAGGACGACGCGGTCAGCCCACATCCACCCCGGCAGCATCCGCCTCAAATCCTTCCTAGTCCGAGCTTTCAGGCCCATTCCACGCCAGTGGGCGGCAGAGTTCTCCATCACCTGCTCCACTGGCGGTCCATCACATCGGACAGGTGGGTGCTGCAAATCGTCCGAAGGGGCTACTCCCTCCCCTTCGAGACGACCCCTCCAGCCATGCCACCGCAGCACCACCGTATCTCGGGAAATCATTTGAATCTTCTCCACGAGGAAGTTTCGGCCCTCTTGGCCAAGGGGGCCGTCGAGCGCGTTCCGAGCCCAGAAGTAGGTTGTGGTTGTTATTCCCACTACTTTCTGGTTCCCAAGAAGGGCAAAGGGGGCCTACGCCCTATCTTGGACCTCCTGAACGTCAATGCCTTCCTCCGGAAGGAAAGGTTCAAGATGTTAACTTTGGCTCAGGTTCTAGCTGCCCTAGACCCTGGAGACTGGATGGTAGCGTTGGACTTGCAGGACGCATATTTCCACATCCCCGTCCTGCCGGCCCACCGGCGTTACCTGCGGTTCACGGTGGGTCAAGAGCACTTTCAGTTTACCGTGCTCCCCTTCGGCCTTACCAGTGCCCCTCGGGTGTTCACGAAAGTGATGGCGGTGGTCGCAGCTCATCTGCGCAGATCAGGGGTTCCAGTCTTCCCCTATCTCGACGACTGGTTGTTGAAGGCGGGCTCGCCCCAGGCAGTCGTCTCCCACCTCCAGACTACGGCGGATCTCCTGCATTTGCTGGGGTTTTCCATCAACGTGCCGAAGTCACACCTGAGTCCCTCTCAGAAGGTCCTCTTCATCGGAGCGGTTCTCGATTCGGCGCAGTTCCGGGTCTATCCGCCAGAACAGCGGGTCCGGGATATTCAGGCCCTGATTCCCATCTTTCGGCCTCTATCCTGGGTTTCGGTCAGGCTAGTGTTGTGGCTTCTGGGGCTGATGGCCTCCTGCATCCTACTAGTGCATCACGCCAGGCGGCGCATGCGGGCTCTGCAGTGGGACCTGAAGTTTCAGTGGGCCCAGCATCACGGCAACCTGTCCGACCATGTCTTGATCTCGGAGGGCACTGCACAGCAGTTGCAGTGGTGGCTCACGGACCGCGATTGGGTCACGGGCAAGAGCCTCTCCCTTCCCCAACCGGAGCATGTCGTAGTGACGGATTCGTCCCTCCTGGGATGGGGTGGCCATATGGGAGAGGCGGAGATCAGAGGCCTCTGGTCTCCGGCGGAGTCTCGCCTCCACATCAACCTGTTGGAGTTGAGAGCGATCCGACTTGCACTGAAAGCCTTCCTTCCCTCTGTCAGGGGAAGTGTCGTGCAGGTGTTCACGGACAACACCACCGCCATGTGGTATTGCAACAAACAGGGTGGGGTGGGGTCGTGGACCCTTTGTCAGGAGGCTCTGCGCATCTGGACGTGGCTGGAACACCAGGGGGTCACCCTAGTGGTTCAACATCTGGCGGGCTCTCTGAAAGCCAGAGCAGACGAACTCAGCCGCCGGTGCATGATGGATCACGAATGGCGTCTCAACTCCGAAGTGGCGCAAGGTCTCTTTCAGCAGTGGGGAGAGCCTTGGTTAGATCTATTCGCCACCGACGAGAACACGCAATGTCAGCAGTTCTGCGCGTTGGAATTTCCAAGGCGGCACTCGCTCGGCGACGCTTTTCGTCACGAGTGGAGTTGCGGTCTGTTGTACGCCTTTCCGCCTATACCACTTCTGCCCAGAGTGCTGAAGAAGATCAGGCACGACCGGGCCCAAGTCATCTTGGTGGCTCCGGATTGGGCACGAAGGTACTGGTATCCCGAGCTACTCAGTATGTTGACCGATCCTCCGATGCGTCTGCCCCTTCGGGAGGACCTTCTGTCGCAGCAGCAGGGAACGGTCTTCCACCTGAACCTGTCCAGCCTCCACCTCCATGCGTGGAGATTGAGCAGCGGCAGTTGATGCCATTTGACTTGCCTCCTGAAGTCTGTGATATCATTCTGGCAGCCAGGCGTCCCTCCACAAAGACGGTATATGCCTGCCGGTGGAACAAATTTGTGGCATGGTGCACAGCAAAGGCTGTGGATCCCCTTTCTGCCCCTCTTTCTGAGGTTCTCCTCTTTCTTCTTTCTTTGGCCCGGCAGGGCTCTGCCCTGGGCACCTTGAAAGGTTATCTTGCTGCCATCTCTGCCTTCTTGCGGCTTCCTGATCAGCCTTCTCTTTTCAAGTCCCCTGTAGTTACACGCTTTCTAAAAGGCATTACTCACACGTTCCCTCCTGTCCCTTTTGTAATGCCTCAGTGGGGCTTGAATCTTGTTCTCACATTTCTGATGTGCGCTCCCTTTGAGCCTCTTCATAATTGTCCTCTTCGTCTGCTGACGCTTAAGACTGCTTTTCTAGTAGCCATCACCCTCGGCTAGACGGGTGAGTGAGCTCCAGGCTTTATCATCAAAGCCTCCTTTTCTCTCTGTTCATCCGGACAAGGTTGTCCTTCGGCCTCGTCCCTCCTTTCTTCCGAAAGTGGTGACCCCCTTTCATCTTGGGCAGTCTGTCACCTTGCCCACCTTCTTTCCGCCTCCGCATCCTTCCAAAGAGGAAGAGAGGCTCCACCGTCTGGACCCAAAACGTGCGCTCTCCTTTTATCTGGACCGCACAAAACAGTTCCGGGTGGACGACCAACTTTTCGTTGGATACGTGGGTGCTAAGAAGGGGAAAGCTGTGCACAAACGGACCATCTCTCGGTGGGTCGTTTTGTGCATCAAAATTTGTTATTCCTTGGCAAAAAAGGACCCTCCTGTTGGGCTGCGCGCCCATTCTACTCGGGCCACGGCGGCTACTACTGCTTTGGGACGGGGTGTCCCTTTGCAGGACATCTGTCAGGCGGCAACGTGGGCTTCGCTACACACGTTTGCCAGGCATTATTGCCTTGACAGCCAAGTCCGGAGGGATGGCTTCTTTGGCCGTTCTGTCCTCCAGGACTTTCTGGTGTGATCTTGGTTCGCAGACCCACCACCGGGGATGGTATTGCTTGGGTACCTATTCTAAGGTGAGGAATCTAACTAATGTGTTTCTTTCAGATGAACAAGTTACTTACCTTCGGTAACGATGTATCTGTAAGAAACATTAGTTAGTTAGATTCCTCACCGACCCCCCCATCCTCCCCGTTCTGCGAACTGACATCTAGGGTTAAGGCTATCCCTTTCAGGGCCCTAGAATTTTTTGGCACCAGTGTCGGTATCTTGCATGGCTCTGCGTTCCTGGCGCGGAAGGCTATGTACAAGAACTGACGTCAGCGCGCGAGGGCGGCGTCTAAGTACTCCGACGACGTCATTCCGGCGCACGACGCCGTCGACGGACGCGGAGCCGCAGACGACGCCTAGCGACGCGCAAGGGGTATTGCTGACAAAAAATCTTCCGGATCCAGTCTGATGCCTGGGGATATTCTAAGGTGAGGAATCTAACTAACTAATGTTTCTTACAGATACATCGTTACCGAAGGTAAGTAACTTCTTCATTGGTTCAATAGTGCATGTGGAAATAGTTGTATAGGTGAGTGAGTGTGTGTATCAGAGTGTTGGTGAGTGAATGTATGTCTCATTGGTATATGTGTGAGTAACTACATATGTGAAAGGCAGTATATGTGAGTGTTGGAGTATATAAATGACTGTATGTGAGAGTGAGTAATTGTGAGAGCGGCTGTATAAATGAGTGTGTGCTTGTGCCAGTAATTGTATAAGAGAGTAAGTATATGTTAGTATCTGTACGAATAGGTTAGATGGTGAATGTATAACTGTATAGGTGAGTAAATGGCAGTGTTATTGATTCTTTACATGACTAGCTAGGTGTGTCAATAATTCTATGGATGAGTGATGGTGTATGAGTGCTTGTATAGGTGTATGAGTACATATAATAGTGCTGTATTGATGAGTGACTGCATGTATGAGTAACTTTATGGGTGAATGAATGAATGTGTGTGTATAGCTAGGATTAGTCAGTGGGTCCATAGTAACTGCTATTGATTTGTCTATGGTTTTGAAAATGGTAGTCTATTTTAGACTGGGTGTATCAAAGGTTATATTAGGGTGTGAGGAGGTGCATCAGATTATCACGTGGATGATGTCATCAGTGATGCCATTTGAGATGTTCTCAGTGATGTCACTGACCATGTCATGAGTGATGTAATATGTGATGTCATTAGCAGTGCATTGCGGGGGCGCGAGTTATAGTTAGCTCCACTAACTATAACGTTCGAATTTCTCTGATTTTGTACGCGTGAAATGTCCAACTGACTATAACGTCCCTGAACCCTTGGTTTTTTCAGTGAATATCTAAGGTTTTTTAAATGCTAATTTCTAACTATAACATCCCTGAAACCTGTGTTTTTTTCAGTGAATTTCAAAGGTTTTTTTAAATGCTAATTTCTAATTATAATGTTCATTAAACCTATAGTTTTTTCAGTGATTTTAAATTATCATTTCATTCTCAATCTGATGAAAACAGCCGATATCGCCAGTTTTCCAGTAGTAGCTTCCGCAAAAAAAAATTGCCGCAAATGCGAGCAACCACTAACGCTAATAATATGCAGAATAGGCGTTCCTATGCAAAAATAACACGAAAACACCACTTCACGATATTTTCAACAAGCAGCCAAATATGCGGTGTGATCCAAAAACAGGCAATAAGCTGTGTTAGCAGTAGGAATGTAACATCTGCCTTTTACTGGTGTAAAGTAGGACGACTACCTACAGTGTGAAAGGGAGCCCAGCCCAGAATCACATCTGAAGACCAACACATGTCATAGAGCTACTGATCATGCACCTCCCACACCCAAGAAGTCCATAAAACCCACTGCCACCACCCTCAGGACCTCCCCCCCTGATCCCCCCCCCCTAACTACCACTGAGGCAGCGCACAAAAGGACAGAGAACCTTCCAAAAACGGCGTGGCCCCTCAGCCACACAATAGCTGAATGTTGCGAGATGTGGCAACCAAACATGTGTGAAGGACGCAAGTCACCCACCAATAATAATGCACACAATACCAAGTATAGCGGTGATGTGCTGGACAGACCTTACTATGCAGAGCACAAACCTCTCCATGTGTACATATACTGCTGGTGCTTGTAGTGTTTTGGACAGTGGACGCAACCATGTTACCTCAGGCAGTGGGGAAGACCTCGGTCATGTACCTGTGTCGTCGTCCCCTGTAAGCGGAAGCGCAGTGGGCTGGTCCAACATACGCCACTCCAGCGTAGAAGTGTGAATAAATAGTCCGGGGCTCTGGGCGTGGTTTACTTGTGTGAAGGCCAATGCGTCTGCCAGAGCGGCGGGCCTCACCCTGCCACGTGGCTGCCGCCATGACTGCAGGCCTCCTCGAGACAGGCCCCCTGCGAACACAGCGGCACAGCACCCCAGAGTTATGTCTGTACACACTACTGCCTTCGATCTACACTGCGGACAGCAGGGCTCACAATTCAGATGGAGTCGCGATTGCAGATGAGGCAGTCCAGTAGGCAAGACAGATACCACGCATCATCGCAGGCTGCGTACACGCTGAGCGCCAGAGGTGCCACTAACTCAGTGCACCACAACTCATCGCCACGTAGCCTTATTAAGGCAGAATTCATTAGTCAAAAGACATTGCTACCAGTGCGGCCCGCCCGGACCGCGCATCATCGCAGGGTGCGCACACGCTGGTTGCTTCAGGTGCCACTAACTCACTGCACCACAACTCATCGCCACGTAGCCTTATTAAGGCAGAATTCATTAGACAAAAGACATTGCTACCAGTACGGCCCACCCGGACCACGCATCATCGCAGGCTCCGCAAATGCTGGTTGCTTCAGGTGCCACTAACTGTGCAGCTCAACTTAACACCACATGGCTGTGGGCCCTTGTTGACTTAATTACAGAGTCCAGTAGGCAACTAACTATAACGTCCCTGAAACCTACACATTTCGACAATGTATTCCATACATATTTCTTCTTTTGTTACCTACACTGTGCTCAGCAGAGCTTACAATTTACATTGAGACATGATTTATTAATTGCAGACAGAATTGTACTCTATGTCCTCGGATTTTGGCACGAGGAAGTGACAAAAAGCATTCCTTGATGTCTGTGCTGACTACTGCCTTCCATCTACATTGCGGACTGCAGGGCTCACAATTCAGATCGAGTTGTGATTGCAGATGACGCAGTCCAGTAGGCAACAGACATTGGTACCGGTGCGGCCCTCCCGGACCATGCATCCTCGCTAGCTGTGCACACGCGGAACGCTTCTGATGCCCCTACCTCAGTGCATCACAAATCATGGACCCTTTATGATAGAATCTTTTGTGTATGATTTCAGATCTGCTTCTCCTACCTCAGTGTACCACAAGTCATGAACCCTTTACGATAGAATCTTTTGTGTATTATTTCACATCTGGTGCCCCTACCTTAGTGCAGCACAAGTCATGGACCCTTTATGATTGAATCTCTGTGTGTGATCCAGTGATTACTATTGTACTTGTTGCCAGCACCAACCATTCCCTAAGGGCTGGCTTACACTCACCCCACACGCATCCAGCACAGACGTCACTGGGCATGTGACCCTGGTAATATAAAGGGGCCGAGCGCATGTGCCCGTACCCAGTTCCAATATCTATATAACTGTGTCCGTATGTTCATTATGTATGCATGATGCTGCCCCTGGCCCTACCACATTACATTCTGCTGTGGACAGCGCTCGCAAATGTTACCTTTGGCAGTGGGGAAAACTTTGGTTATGTAACTTTGTCTCGGTCATTGTATAAGTACATAGGTAGAGACTGGATCATTAGAGTTCTGCAAGGAGAGTGTATAGTGAATTTATATATTTTTTGGAATTGGCGGAGTGATTGGATAAGTACATATGTTAACGGAGCCTAACCCCCAAGCACGAGCTCGGCTCTAATTGGCTGCCCTCCATGTGCCAAAAACTGAAATTTGTGCTTTGCATGGCCCTGTATTGCTACAGCTGCAACACTCCACTGAATGTGCAATAAACATTCACATCCACACAGACATGTCATGTGCACGATCTTTCATGTGTGGAAATATGGATGAATGTAGGGTCAGTGATTCCCCCTACCTTCCATGTTGGCCATGTTTTAGGACTTGGGTCACAGGGTGACACATTGGCGCTTGCGGCCCGGGTGGTGGCAGCACTACAACAGACACCCACATCAGTTGATTCCTCATACAGCCCAGGACGGAACCACGCCCAGAGCTCCGGAGTCATTGTTCACAGCCTCACGCAGGACTGGCATACGCAAGGCCAGCCCACTCCGCTTACGCATACAGGGAGGGACAACAGCGCTATATGGCCCAGATTTTCATTGTAGTGATCTGCTGCTCACAGGTCTAGTTGTCAATACGCCAGAGCCACTCCCCGACGGCTGGTTTACACCCACACCACACCTGTCAAGCACAGGCGTCACAGGACACGTAATCCTGCCAATAAAAAGGACCGGGCTCATGTGCTCCATGCCATTTCCATTTCAGACCTGGTGCACTGGATGCACTGCGGCCAGCACAGGCACACCGCCACAGGACGGTGACTTTCGGTGCACTGAGGTAGGAGCACTGTAAGTGCTGAGCGGGTGTGCAGCCTGCGATTATGTCTCATCCCGGTGGTCCGGACAGGTCAGGTTTTGTGTGCCCTGCTGGACCGCAGT